>NC_141044.1:44697500-44730000 GCF_052040795.2 Danio rerio
TTTTATTTTATTTTATTTTAATTTAATTTATTTTATTTTATTTTATTTTATTTTATTTTATTTTATTTTATTTTATTTTATTTTATATTATATTATATTATATTATTTTATATTATATTATATTACTTTATTTTATTTTATTTTAATTTATATTATATTATATTATATTATATTATATTATATTATATTATTTTATATTATAGTATATTACTTTATTTTATTTTATTTTATTTTATATTATATTATATTATATTATGTCAATTATGTTAAATTATATTAATTATATTATATTATATTATATTATATTATTTTATTTTATATTATATTATATTATTTTATATTATAGTATATTACTTTATTTTATTTTATTTTAATTTATATTATATTATATTATATTATATTATATTATATTATATTATATTATATTATATTATTTTATATTATAGTATATTACTTTATTTTATTTTATTTTAATTTATATTATATTATATTATATTATATTATATTATATTATATTATATTATATTATATTATATTATATTATATCATATTATATTTTGTTGAATAAACAGCATAAAATAGTTAAAATTAATTTAAATATTTATTTTATTATTATTATAACAGTGTGTAATTTTGAATTGGGATAATATAAAGGGGAAAAAACAGGATAAAACATTTGCATTACAATTGCTAATTAAAATAAACATGTTAATTACATTTTAATGTATTACTAATATTATAGAGCTTGTTTTGATTTAAATAATATAATATCAAAACTGCATAAAATATTTCATTAAAATTAAGTAAAACAAAAAATTTGTGGGGCGTCACGGTGTCTCAGTGGCACTGTCACCTCACAACATGAAGGTCACTGGTTCGAGTCCTGGCTGGGTCAGTTTCTGTGTGGAGTTTGCTTGTTCTCTAGTTTTTGAGTGTGAGTGTGTGTGTGTGTGTGTGTGTGTGTATGAGTGTGTATGGGTGTTTCCCATTATTGAGTTGCAGCCAGAAGGGCATCCGCTGTGTAAAACATATGCTGGAATAGTTGGCGGTTCATTCCGCTGTGATGAATAAGGGACTAAGCTGAAGGAAAATGAATGAAGGTATTGTATAAATACATCTTGACCTCACTTTAGCACACTGATTTTGAGAGCCAAACATGATTGGAAAACACATTTAGTGTTTGTAAATGAAATGTTGAAATGTTCCTCAGATGATTATTATTCATAAGTAATGTTTAATCTTCCCTCATGTTTTGAGAAATGAAGTGTCTGCTGTTTCTAAGAGCTCTGTTCCTGACCTGTCTGCTGGATGGAGAGCGTTTTGGATGAAATGGAGCCCTTCACTTCCATGAACCTGCATCCTCTGGAGCGTCTCCTCCTGCTGAAGAGTGTTCAGACCCTGCTGGACACACAGAGGAACAGCAGCAGATCAGCTGTGGTGCGGAGGGCAGAGCGGCTGACAGAGATGAAGCATTTAATCAGCGGCACAGAAACACACTGCTTATAGAGGCGCAGATTCAGGCAAACACACAGATCACTGCGAATCTCACTGTACACTGTTAGAGCCATTACAGAGCAGCTCAAGGTGAGCGTTATCTCTCCACACACACACACACACACACTCACACACAGCTCATCACTCACACTGTCATCCCTGAACAGAGCAATTAATGCAACAGTTGCAGAGAAACACAATAACTCACTGCTACACACACACAGCACTCGCTCACCTTCGGCCTGATAATACACACACACACACCGAGAAACACACACACACACGCATACACACACAGACTGAGACACACAACCACAAACACAGAGTCACACTCACAAACATACACACACACACACACACACACACACACACAGACACACACAAAGAGATACACACACAAATGCACATGCACACACACACACACTGACAAACACACAAACACACATGCACACACAGAAATCAACACACCCAGAGAGAGAGACACACACAAATTGTGACTGCGACAAACACACATAAACAGTAACAGTAATGCACACACAGACACACAGAGACACACACACACACACACAGATGCATTCATTCATTTTCCTTCAGTTTAGTCCCTAATTTATCAGGGGTAACCACGGCACAATGAACCGCCAACTATTTCTGCATATGTTTTACACAGCGGATGCCCTTTCAGCTGTAAACCAGTACTGGGAAACACCCATACAAACTCATTCGCACACACACACTTATACACTACGACCAACTAAGTATTTAAACTGAAGCACCCGGAGGAAACCCACAGCAACACGGAGAACATGCAAACTCCACACAGAAACACCAACTGACCCAGCCGGGACTTAAACCAGAGACCTTCTTGCTGTAAGATGACAGCACTAAAAAGGGTATCTGCTGCATAAAACATATGCTGGAATAGTTAGTGGTTCATTCCGCGGTGGCAACCCCTGATTAATAAAGGGACTAAGCTGAAAGTGAGTGAATGGATGAATAAATGGATGGATGAATGGATGAATGGATGAATAAATGAATGGATGAATGAATGAATGAATGGATGAATGAATAAATGAATGGATGGATGAATGAATAAATGGATAGATGAATGGAAGAATAAATGGATGGATGGATGGATGAATGAATAAATGAATGAATGAATGAATAAATGGAAGGATGCATAAATGAATGAATGTATGGATAAATGAATGAATGGAGGGATGGATGGATGAATGAATGAATGAATAAATTAATGGATGGATGAATTAATTTATAAATGGATGGATGAATGAATAAATGGAAGGATGGATGGTTGGATGGATGGATAAATAAATAAATGAATGGATGAATAAATAAATGGATGGATGAATGAATGAATGAATAAATAGATAAATGAACGAATAAATGAATGGATAAATGAACGAATAAATGGATGGATGGATGGATGAATGAATGAATAAATAAATGAATGGATGAATAAATAAATGGATGGATGAATGAATGAATAAAAAAGTGGATAAATGAACGATTAAATGAATGGATGGATGAACGAATGAATAAATGGATTAATGAATAAATGAATGAATAAATGGATGAATGAGTGGATGAATGGATGGATGAAGGAATAAATAGATGGATGAATGGATGGATGAATGAATAAATGGATGGATGAATGGATGGGTGGATGAACGAATAAATGAATGGATGGATGCATGAATAAATGGATGGATGGATGGATGAATAAATAAATGAATGGATGAATAAATAAATGGATGGATGAATGAATGGATGGATGAATGAATAAATAAATGGATAATTGAACGAATAAATGAATGGATAAATGAACAAATAAATGGATGGATGAATGAATAAATAAATGAATGGATGAATAAATAAATGGATGGATTAATGAATGGATGGATGAATGAACGAACGAACGAATGAATGAATGGAAGGATGAATTGTGCTTGGTGCAGTGTGTTGTCGGTGTGCAGCTCAGTGTGTCGCAGCAATATACTGAGGTGAATAGAAAAGATGAAACTGAAATGTGTTCAGGCCTGAAGCTCTTCTACCATCACTGTGTCTGAATTCCTGCGAGAGTAGGACAGGTTTGAGCATGTGTGTATTTATGTGTGCATGTGTGTGTGTGTGTGTGTACAAATGTGTGAGTTTACAGTAGAAAACCTCTATATACGCTCCAGACTCTGATCCGTGAGCGTCTGCCTGCTGATGCTGAGCTCGGGGTAATCATGCCAGTCATTCCTGCCGGTTTGTAAGTGAGAATAACTAAAGCGCATCAATATTTAATTCCTTTAAAAACATCTTTAAATAAGAGCGTTTAATTACAGGATTCTTGTTGTTGTTGTTGCAGAAGCTCCTGAAGTGTCCTGATAAAACCACGACCTTCACAATCAACACCATATTTGTCTTTACCAACCACACGAGCAAATGTTTATTACAGAACCAGCCTTGATGCCTGTGGAGGAGCAAGACTGCTGAACTCAGCGGCGCTAACAAACATTACACTTCAAGGTTGAGCTTTAATATATTCATTCATCCACATAATAAGTGTTGATGTATGAGCAGAAATATCTAATTACTGCCTGTTCTGATCCAGCGTGAGGATATTCTGCAGTTCATTCTTTCGCTCTCCGTTTCTGTTCAATGCTATAATAAGATGCCATCAGGATTTAGAGTTCAACCCTGTAAATCTGACCGCTTCACATCTGAGAGCATGCTTTTCACCGCTTTGTGAGATGTTTACAGATCTTTGGTAAGATGAATAAAATAAAACTTGTAATAATGTTTGTAATATTTCAGAAGAGACGCAGGCTGGATGTGTCTTGTGTTTACTTGATTGCGATGCCGCCTGAACTCTCCCCCTCTCCACAGGCTTGTGAGAGGGCCGGATGTCTCGAGTGCTGTCGTAATACTTTGTGTAGTTCACCCATACTTTCCATTATTTATTCTAATTCCTTACTTATTTATCAGGGGTCACCACAGTGGAGTGAACCGCCAACTATTCCAGTATATGCTTTACACAGCGGATGCCCTTCCAGCTCCAACTCATCACTGGGAAACACCCATACACACTCATTCTTTAAGCACATGTGTTTAGAATGTGGGGGAAACCGGAGCACCCGGAGGAAACCCACGCTAACACGTGGAGAACATGCAAACTCCACACAGAAACACCAACTGACTCAGCCGAGGACTCAAACCAGCGACCTTCTTGCTGTGAGACCACTGAGACACAGTCTCAGAATGCGCTATAGATGAACTACATTGGCCGTAGTGTATGAGTGTGTGTAAATAAGTGTGTATGGGTGTTTCCCAGTACTGGGTTGCAGCTGGAAAGGCATATACTGGAATAGTTGGCGGTTCATTCATGACCCCTGAAGAATAAATCAACTAAGCAGAAGTAAAATGGATGAATGAATGAATGAATGAATGAATGAATGAATGAATGAATGAATGAATGAATGAATGAATGCCGATTTTCATTACAGGATTTTAATCATATAAATATCCTCACCTGCACCTAATTTCACATTTTTGCTCAGTTTTTAATATTTCTTTTCAGCTTATTACTACAGCTTTAAAATATGTGAGCTCTAAAAGCAGGGTGCTTCATGCATGATTCTAGATTAAAGCACATGGGAAATCATTCCTAGATTTTTCAGGCTTTAAAAAAATTATGTTTTACAAAATACACTATTAATGTAGAGAATAATTCCAGCATTTCTCGTTTATAATTGCTCTTTCTACAGTTTTTGTTTGTTGTAAGTCAAACATATTTAAAGTTCATTTTGACAGTCACGCTGTACTGTTAGTCTTGTACAGACAGGGGGCGACACAGCAACAAAACTAGATTTTATTTTAATAAAAGATGTAAGAAATGCGTCTTTGATCAATACAATTCCTCACTACTTTAAATGATACAAATTATTTCACATTATTTGAGATTTCAATAAAAAAAAAAATCATATATAATAATAATAATTAGTTTGCATGTTCTCCCTGTGTTGGCGTGGGTTTCCTCCAGGTTTTCCAGTTTCCCCCAGAGTCCAAACACATGCGCTATAGGGGAACTGATCAACTAAACTGGCCGCAGTGTATGAGTGTGAAAGACCATGAGGGTGTTTCCCAGTACTGGGTGGAAGGGCTGGAAGGGCATCCGCTGTGTAAAACATATGCTGGAATAGTTGGCGGTTAATTCTGCTGTGGCAATCCCTAAAAGGACTAAGCGGAAGGAAAATGAATAAATGAATAATAATAAATAATAATGACCATGGACAATTGGATTATCTTTCATAAATTATATATATATATATATATATATATATATATATATATATATATATATATATATATATATATATATACATAATCAACGTTTAAAATGTTGTTTAATTGATGCATGTAATTAAAACTGGAGTACAGTGAAATACTGTCATGCTAATTCTAATATTGATGTTCAATTTAAATGTAACATAATTATTTTTAGAGAAACTATTAATCGAAGTGACTTTGATCA
This sequence comes from Danio rerio, assembly GCF_052040795.2. Taxonomy (NCBI): domain Eukaryota; kingdom Metazoa; phylum Chordata; class Actinopteri; order Cypriniformes; family Danionidae; genus Danio; species Danio rerio. The sequence goes on from NC_141044.1 coordinate 44,703,529, forward strand.
ATCATTTTAATCATCATATTAACAAATCTACATTTAATACACCTAGAGAAAAAAACATGCGCAAGAAAAAACAGCTTTGACACAAATTTCACTCTCAATAACAAACAGTAATACGTTGAAATAAAGTAGACAATCTGAAATAATATTTTCTCATAAAATCAATAGTATTTCCACAAATACTGCATAGCTAGCACTGAATTTACATAATAAAATCCACCACTTAATAGAAAAACTATGCCTATACCGACCATAAACACTGTTTAAAATGATAAATAATAAATATTTTTGTTACTATAACTTACTTTAACAAGTTAATTAAGTTTAAAATTAATTATATCAGAAAGAGCTTTACTGCAGGTTTATTCACACATACAAGGAATTTGTGCAACTATTATTAAGTGTGCAATTATCTATGTTTTATTATGTTTATTTATTCATGTTTACTTTAATTTTTTAGTCAGTTTGACCGGGGTATGCTTAGATGACAAGAAAAGTTCATTTGATTTAACTAAAAAAATAAGGCAGCAATAATCTAGTTTACATTGTAGACAATGGCCATGTTTCCATCCAAAGATGCCAATTAAATCCATTCATCAAGTCCATTCATTCATCTTCCTTCTGCTTAGTCCCTTTATTTATCAAGGGTTGCCACAGCGGAATGAACCGACATGTAATGTGAAGCAGGATGCTGACAAGGGAGGTGCGGATCCAAATGCAGGTTTATCAAACAGAGATGGTGAGGCAAGCAATGGTCAATACAGGAACACACAGATGTATACAGGCAATCCAGAGTCGTGGTCTACAAAGAGGCAGATGGTCAAAAGGCAGGCAGCATACAACATAAAACAAACAAAACAATGCAAGGTTCAAATATGGAAGGCAAAGTATGGAAAACGAGTCGTAATGTTTACACTTCAGTGTAACAACACTTAGCAAAGTCTGTGTGTTAGTGTGCTGTATAAATAGTCCAACTAATCAGTCTTTGAGCAGCTGTGTGAGTGTAATCAAATGGGATCAGGAACCGGTGTGTGTGTTTGTGGGTGTGTGGTGCATGACTGGATCTTGTAGTCCATATAATGGCGGATTTGTAGTTCTATGCGATCTGTGTGTTTACCGGCGATCTCTAAGAATTCGATCGTTGGTGATTGTGACGCCAACTTTTCCAGCATATGTTTTACACACGGGGAGAACATGCAAACTCCACACAGTAATGACAACTGACCCAGCTAGGTCTCGATCCAGAGACCTTCTTGCTGTGTGGTCACAGTGCGACGCCACCATGCCGCCTCAACAAGAGAACAAAATCGTCACTTGCTGATGAAACGTTTCCTCCTTTTTGTTATGACGTGATCTGCTGAAGCTAAATCACATGAGGTTTTTGATGCACATGCTGGACTTTGTGCATTTGCAAAAATGATGCACATCTCTGCATTTCCATCCAGGGTTTTTAATGCAACATTCCAAAATGCACCTGAAAATAGGTGGACGGAAACGCAGCTAATGTTTTACAGCGAGCACGAATTATTGCCTCATTTTTCAGTGTGCATCTTAGTCTCCGAGTTGTGGTGAAAGCACAATAAAAATCACAGCGTTCGCTCTAAACAAACCGCCAGCGCTCGATAAGAAGGTCACAGCGCTGGAAAAAGCTGACCTTCTCTCGGAAATGCGCTGTGTGTTTGTGCGCCTGTATCTGCACTTCTGTCTTTTAGCAGAAGCAGGTGAGAATCGAGTGCTTGTTTATTTAGCCGGTGTCCTTTTATTTAAGCTGCTCCTCTGACCTCTCGATACTCGCAGCAAACACTGGAGGATTTCAATAGGAAAGACCTTCAGGAGCTCTGGATTAAACACACACGACCAGCACTGCAAACACAATGCTGGAAACAACACACAGTCGAGACATGAAGCAAAGATCATGAAGCGTTTGTGGAAGAACAATTAATATAATAATAATAATAATAATAATAATAATAATAATAATAATAATAATAATAATAACAACAATAATAATAACTACAAAAGTAAAGTTTATGGACAAATCTTATGGTCGTTTGAGAGAGCCTCGTCTGAAAGATCGAAGTCGTTTCAAGAAGTTTGAAACAGCATTGATAGATAACTACGTGTTAGCATGTTTCTAGTATGGATTGGTATGTTTCTTGCTAGGCGGTTGATCGAGTGTTCTGAGTGGCAGCTAAGGTTTTGCTAGGTGGTTGTTAGGGTGTTCTGAAAGGTTGCTAAGGCGTTGTGAGTGGTTGCTAGATGGTTGCTAAGGCATTGCTAGGGTGTTTTGACTGCTTGTTAAGGTGTTGCTAGGTGGCTGCTGAGGTGATGCTAGGTGGTCGCTAGGGTGTTCTGAGTGGTTGCTAGGCAGTTGCTAGGTTGTTCTGAGTAGTTGCTAAGGCATTGCTAGGGTGTTATAGGTAGTTGCTATGACACAGCTAGGCGGTTGCTAGGCTGTTTTTAGGTGGTTGCTAAGGTGTTTAGAATGATTACTAAGGTGTTGCCGGGGTGTTCTGAATGGTTGCTAAGGCGTTGTTAGGCAGTTGCTAAGGTGTTTTCAGTGGTTACTTTGCGGTATGCTAGGGTATGTTCTAGCAGGTTACTAGGGTGCTGCTAGGTGGTTGCTAAGGTGTTCTGAGTGGTTGCTAAGGTGTTTCTAGGCGGTTGCTAAGGTGTTACTAAGTGGTTGCTAGGGTTTTCTGAGGGATTGCTAAGGCATTGCAATGTAGTTGCTAGGGTGTTCTAAGTTGTTGCTAGGTGGTTGCTAAGAAGTTGCTAGACGGATGCTAGGTTGTTCTCAGTGGTTGCTAAGGGGTTGCTAGGTGGTTGCTAAGGCATTGCTAGGGTGTTGCTAGACGGTTGCTAGGTGATTGCTAAGGTGTTGCTAGGCAGTTGTTAAGGGTGTTCTGAGTCGTTGCTAGGTAGTTCAATAAGGCATTGCTAGGGTCTTGCTGCGCGGCTGCTAAGGTGTTCTAAGTGGTTGCTAAAGTGTTGCTATGTGGATGCTTGATCTGATTGGTTGCTAAGGTGTTGCTAACTGGTTGCTAAGGTGCTCTAAGTGCTTGCTAGATGATTGCTAAGGTGTTGATAGGCAGTTGATAGGGTATTCTAAGGTGTTGTTTGGTGGTTGCCAAGGCTTTGCTAAGTGGTTGCTAAGGCATTGCTAGGTGGTTGCTAAGGTGCTGCCTGAGTGTTCTAAGTGGTTGTTAAAGCGTTGCTAGGTGGTTGCTAGGGTGTTGCTAGGCGATTGCTAATGTGTCCTGAGTGGTTGCTCGGTAGTTGCTAACATAAATTAGGTTACATGGTTTAAATATCAGTTAGCATGTTGCTAGCATGTTTCTAGCCTAAATTAGTATGTTGGTAGCTTGAATTTAGTATGAATTAGCATGTTGCTAGCATGTTTCTAGTATGTATTGGTATGTTGTTATTATGTCCAATGTAAAGTCTATGGCAGTTTTATAATGGAAGTCTATATGAGACAGTTGCTAGGGTGCTGTAAGTGGTTGCTAGGGTGTGGCTAGTAAGTTGAAAGGTCATCAGTGATTGGTGGTTGTACTAGAAGGAGATGCAAATAGAAATTAGTCTCAAAAGAAGAAAAGACAAAAGAAGAATAAGCAAACAAGCCAACATACTTTATTCATTCATTCATTTTCCTTTGGCTTGATCCCTTTATTTATCAAAGGTTGCCACAGCAGAATGAACCACCAACTATTCCAGCATATGACAATGCAAAACTAAAATTGCTGAAGGGGGTTGAAGCACAGATATTGGAGGAATTACTGTAAAAATTTTGAAACATTTGAGAAAGAAAGAAAAATTCACGAGAGGGCGAATAATTCTGACTACAACAGCATAGACAGTGACTGACTGAACATCATGTATAAACAGTGACTGAATTCACAGGTTTGCAGCTTTTCACCATCACATATAAAGCTAAATGCATGTACCCCTATCTGTGAGCTTCTATAGTGTGTAGCGGTGTGTTTGAAGCAGTGTTTATTGCCTGTCAGCCTTATTGTGTCGTAAACAGAGCTCGTAGTGAATCCAGAATATGTTCAGATTAGCACGCACTGCTCTTACTGTCGCTGCACTAAGATATGAGTAGGGCCAGACAGAATTTGCGGACATGTTTTGCCGTTACTGCGCAGAATTTTGTAAAAAAAAAAATCTGTGTATTTATGCGGAATGATCATTGTAACTAAAAACTTAATATTAAATCAAACAATTAACATTAAAGAAAAGATAATAAACTATTTTCATTTCATTTAAAAATAATAGTTTATTATCTTTATTAATGTTTGCAATGCAAATCTAATTAGATCCACTTATTTGGTAAACAAAGCAAGTCTCTCATATGATATCTTTACTAAAAGACAGAAAATCTTACTGCACAAACTGCATTCTAAATAAATCATATCAACATATTAGTCAATAATATTAGTAAATTAATTTTAAAAATAAATAGAAATTTACACACATTTACACTAGTAAATACACAGACTCAATGAAAAATCTGTGGAAATCTGCGGATTTCAGTGCGTGCAGATTCCGCGCAGGCCTTATTATGAGTGATGAAGTAATGATGACTTTATTTAAAGGGGTGTTCATAAGACCTTTATAATCGAATATAACATATGTCATTAGTCTGAGTGAGATTGTATGCATGCTTATGACCACTGTTATCAAGTGTCATTTGCTCCGTCATGGCAAGAATTCAAAACTCATTTAGATTTTTAGCTCAAGTTTTGTGGTGAAGAATTCATCTGTGCATGTCATTACGAACATTTCTTCATTCATTTTTCTGTGGCTTGGCTTCTATTTCAGGGGTCGCCACAGCAGAATGAACCGCCAACTATTCCATATATGTTTTAATTGGATATAGGTTAAACACTCATATCCAATCTAGTTCAATTCCCCTATAGCGCATGTGTTTGAACTGTGGGGGAAACCAGAGCACCCGGAGGAAACCCACGCCAACACAAGGAGAGCATGCAAACTCCACACAGAAACACCAACTGACCCAGTTGAGACTCAAACCAGCAACCTTCTTGCTGTGAGGCCACATTGCGACACCACTAAGCCACCGTGCAGCACTTAAGAACGTTTAGTTCCTTTTCTAAGAGATTTAAGACTTATATTGCTCGACTTAAGAAGCATTACCCAACACTGGTCTCAGATAATTGACATTCAGTAAATCATTTTGGACAAAATCTTTTTATTATTTACAAAATTCTGGCCAGAAAAAAAAGCAAAAAAATGTCTGTAGATTCTGTGTGTGTGTGTTTTAGTCAAAAGTATTGTATTTTATTTACAGTGCACTAATAATATTAACAAACAGTAATAATATTAACAAACAAACCCTTCCTGTTCCCCACAACCCCTCAGCAGCAGAGCTCCGGCAGACACACACTCTCTGATATCAGTCAGAACACAAATAAAACACTTCTCAAAGACCTTGTCGGATCCAGAATAAAGAGCGGCATAAACTAAAACTGACTTAAGGTTGTCATATATTGATTTTAAAGTCGCGTTACACAGCACTGATCACAAATAATAAAACATCTCATGTCAAAATGAAACACAGGATTATTGTCAGGTTATTTTGCTTGCTCAATAATGTTTGACTCATTTCTGAAAGCAAGACAATATGTTGTGCTTATCTAGAATATCCTTCTTGATTTTTTAAACTTTTGGATTTTTACAGTAGAAACAAGCCAAAAAAAAAGTGAGAAAAGCTTTTTTGCTGTGTGTTTTGTAGTCAGAAGTCCTCCAAAATATTTATTCACAACTTCCCATAAGAGCTTTTATTTACAGTCTAGCAATGATATGAACAAACAAACCCTTCCTGTTCCCCAAACCCCCTCTTGATCAGCAGCACACGCTTTCAGATATCAGTCAGAACACAATAAAACACTGCTTGAAGAGTTCAGAATGAAGAGCGGCATAAACTAAAACTGGCTTAAGGTTGTCATATATTGATTTTAAAGTCGCGTTACATCACAGAGACCACAAATAATAAAACATCTTATGTCAAAATAAAACACAAGATTATTGGCAGATTATTTTGCTTATTTTAATTAAAAAATCACCTAATTTTGATTCATCATTTCTGAAAACAAGACAATATTTACTGCTTGTCTAGAAAGTCCTTTAAGATATTTGGATTAGAAACAAGATCAAACTGCAGGCAAGTTAGAAAAGCATTTTTGCAGTTTGTTTTGTAGTTAAAAGTGCTTCAAAAACTTCCCAAGAGACCATTAATATAGAGTATAGTAATGATATTAACAAACAAACCCTTCCTGTTCCCCACAACCCCTCAGCAGCAGAGCTCCGGCAGACACACACTGTCTGATATCAGTCAGAACACAAATAAAACACTTCTCAAAGACCTTGTCGGAGTCCAGAATGAAGAGCGGCATAAAGTAAAACTGGCTTAAGGTTGTCATATATTGATTTTAAAGTCGCGTTACACAGCACTGATCACAAATAATAAAACATCTCATGTCAAAAGGAAACACAAGATTATTGGCAGATTGTTTTGCTTATTTTAATTTAAAAAATCACCTAATTTTGACTCATTATTTCTGAAAACAAGATAATATTTAGTGTTTGTCTAGAAAATACTTCTTGATTGAAGAACTTTCCGATATTTGGATTAGAAGCAAGCCAAAAAAAGTAAGAAAAGTGTGTTTTGTAGTCAGAGACTTTATGTTGTGCTTAAATTGTGCCAAATATTAAATATTTGGATTAGAAACAAGATAAAAACTGCAAGTAAGCAAGAAAGGCATTTTTGCAGTGTTTTTGTGTAGTTAAAATTGCTCCAAAAACATCCCGAAAGAGCTAGTAATGATATTAAGTAAATACTAGACTAAAGAGTCTAGTAATGATATTAACAAACAAACCCTTCCTGTTCCCCAAACCCCCTCAGCAGCAGAGCTCCGGCAGACTCACGCTCTCTGATATCAGTCAGAACACAAATAAGACACTTCTCGAAGACCTTGTCGGATCCAGATTGAAGAGCGGGGTATAAACACACCCTCACGTGGCCTTCAGATAGCAGTAGAGCGCCTGCAGGCCGCCGTCCAGCACTTCTTTAATGGGTTTCAGCAGTGGATTGTGCATAATGTGCAGACCTTTATCCAGCGGATGGCACGCCAGCTTCTCCAGACGCTTCAGTTTGTGCATCTCCGCAGGAACGTTCTGGATGTCATTGAAGTCAACATTCAGAAGCTCCAGCTTAGTCAAACAGCAAAGCATCTTGGGAAGCGAGTGGATGCAGTTTCCCTCGACGATGAGGATCTTCAAATCCGTCAGTGCTTGTATCTGATCGGCGATGTTCTCCAGATTGTTGCACGCTAGTTGCAGAAACACCAGGTTCCTCATGGTGTAGACGCAGCCGGGGATGTGCGTTATGTTATTGTGGCTCAGATTGAGTTTCTTTAATCCCACGAGAGCTGAAAGAGACGCCGGCAGCCCGGTGAGGTGATTATTAGCCAAACTCAACACCTCCAGTTTACTGCACATGCAAAGCTCTTCGGGAACTTCGCTTAAGTTATTCCGATATGCAAAAAGCACCTTCAGGTTTCTCAGTCGGCCGATTTCTGGTGGTAAACTGGTCAGGTGGTTTCCCCAAATGTTAAGCACCACCAGGTTTTGCAGCAAACCCAGCGATCCCGGAAGAGAGCGCAGAGAGTTCAGTGATAAGTTCAGCTTTTGCAGCTCCGTTATTTCCCATAGTTCCTCCGGGAGATCCGCCATGCCGCGTCGAGCAAGACTTAGCACGCTGAAACCGAAGTGTGTGGTCGTGTGCTTGCGAATGCGTTCCACTGTTGGGAGATTTTCATCCAAAGCTGCGCTCTTTCTTCCGTCGTCCGCGACTCTCTTGGATTTACTTCCACCCATTTCAGAGTCTTCTTCTGTCTGTTTCTCCTCTGACCGACTGAAGCTGAGAAATGCGGAGGACATTCCCGGGACGTCACAGAAAGAGGAGGCGATGTCGGAAACATTACTGAGTTTCACAGCGTCTCCAGCAGCTGCTGCTGTCACTTTAGCACTGATAACTAGTGGACGGAGAACCGCACGGATGTTTCTGGGGTGAAATATGAGGGCACCGGCCTCTCATGACACTCCTGACCCAAAATAAGGACAGCTGTCTATGCTGAAGCTCCTACTTTCAGGGTTATTACAGCCAGTGGTGGAAGGAAGACTGAAAAATCATACACTGTCCATTCTGATAATACAGTAACTGATTTAATGAGGTGTGGGCTGACATGTTTGAGTTAATACACTCACTGGCCACTTTATTAGGTACACCTGTCTAACTGCCTGTTAACGTTAATTTCTAATTAGCCAATCACTTTGCAGCAGCTCACTGCATGTCGGCATGTAGACATGGTCAAGAGGATCTGCTGCAGGTCAAACCGAGCATCAGAATGGAAAAGAAAGGCGATTTAAGAGACTTTGAGCGTGGCATGGTTGTTGCTGCCAGACGGGCTGCTCTGAGTATTTCAGAAACTGCTGATCTACTGGGATTTTCACAACCATCTCTAGGGTTTACAGAGAATGCTCCGACACAGAGGAAATATCCAGTGAGCGGCAGTTCTGTGGGCGCAAATGCCTTGTTGATGAGGCCAGAGGTCAGAGGAGAATGGCCAGACTGCTTCCAGCTGATAACCTCAAATAAGCACTCGATACAACCGATTTCTGCAGAAGAGCATCTCTGAACACACAACACGTCCAACCTTGAGGCGGATGGGCTACAGCAGCAGAAGAGCACACCGGGTGCCGCTCCTGTCAGCTAAGAACAGGAAACTGAGGCTACAATTCACACAGACTCACCAAAACTGGACAATAGAAGATTGGAGAAACGTTGCTGCTCTGATGAGTCTCCATTTCTGCTGACACATTCGGATGCTCGGCTCACAATTTGGCCTCAACAACATGAAAGCATGGATCATCCTGCCTTGTATCAGCGGTTCAGGCTGGTGGTGGTGGTGTAATGGTGTGGGGGAGATTTTCTTTGGGTCCATTAGTACCAATTGAGCATCAACGCCACAGCCTACCTGAGTATTGCTGCTGACCATGTCCATCCCTTTATGAGCACAGTGTCTCCATCTTCTGATGGCTACTTCCAGCAGGATAACGCAGCATGTCATAAAGCTCAATCATCTCAGACTGGTGAACATGACGATGAGTTCACTGTACTCAAATGGCCTCCACAGTCACCAGAGCTCAATCCAATAGAGCAGCTTTGGGATGTGGTGGAACGGGAGATTGGCATCATGGATGTGCAGCCGACAAATCTGCAGCAACTGTGTGATGCTATCATGACAATATGGAGCAAAATCTCTGAGGAATATTTCCAGTAGCTTGTTAAATCTCTGCCACCAAGGATTAAGGCAGATCTGAAGGCAAAAGGGGTCCAACCCGATACTAGTGAGGTGTACCTAATAAAGTGGCCAGTGAGTGTATAATAGTTTTTAAGTACATTTGAAAGGATACACTAGTAGATGTTTGGAATAAGTGCACATAAATCATAGAATGTTGATCTAGTTTTGTCTAAGTAACTCATCCTGCAGTGATGTCTCCATGATGTCAGTCATGCGTTCGCTTCATGTCTTCATCAGCACAAACAGAGCCGCTTCACATAAACAGAACTATTTATAGAGCGAATCCCCGGCGGACGCAGACTGACCTGCTGCAGTGATCACCAGCGGAATCTGTTTCTGTCCTGAGCTTCATTGCAAGAGTGTAAACAAACACTTACAACCAGTAGAGAAACGCATGAGTGTGTGTGTGTGTGCGTGTCTCTGTGTTTCTGTCTGTGTGTGTATTTGTTTGTGTGTGTGTTTGTGTGTGTGTCTGTATAAGTGAGTGTATCTCTGTTTGTGTTTGTGTCTGTGTGCATTTGTGTGTGTGTGTGTGTGTGTGTGTGTGTTATTTAAAGCCTGTAACTGTACTCATGCTTTCTCACTGTATTAAGTATCCTCAGATGTGGATTAGTGGTGTTATCTGTGCTGTGGGTCTTCATTAACTGGCATTTGCAGGACATCTGAAGGAGCTTCTCTGGCCATTTCTCGGCCCCTTGCCAAATAATCAGAGCTTTGTCCTGCTCCACACTGATCTTACAGCACAGTGAGGGAAAAATCTAGAATAATTAATCCAGATTTCTTAGGTAAAGTGTGTATAGCTGATTTATTTTAAGCTGAAATCTCCCAGGTACACAAAATATGTGGATGAACCACCATTTCCTTCCTTCCATTGGCTTAGTCTCTATTTCAGAGGTCACCACAGCGGAATGAACTGCCAACCATTCCAGCATATGTTTTGTGCAGCGGATGCCCTTCCAGCTGCAACCCAGTACTGGGAAACACCCATACACACTCATTTTCACACACTCATACACTACGACCAATTTAGTTGATCAGTTCTCCTATAGCGCATGTGTTTGGACTGTGGGGGAAACCGGAGCACCCAGAGAAAACCCACAACAACATGGAGAACATGCAAACTTCACACAGAAACATCAACTGACCCAGCTAGGACTTAAACCAGTGACCTTCTTGCAGTGAGGCGACATTGCTAACCACTGAGCCACCATGTCGCTTATAATTATTATGAATTTAATTATTGATTAATTATTATTATTAATTATTATATTTTATAATTATATTTGTTTACTTATATGTAAAATATATATTATTATAATATATAAGCCTTTTATCTTGCAAGGAAAGTTAAAGTAAAGAAATTTACAGAATTTGTATTTTAAATGATTATTTTTTTTAATGTAATATTTTTTAATTATTTAATTCAATTGACGAATAAATTATTATGCAGCAGGAACTATTTAAAGCTCTAATAATAATAATAATAATAATAATAATAATAATAATAATAATAATAATAATAAAATTAATAATAATAATAATAATGTTTCCCAGTGATGGGTTGCGGCTGGAAAGGCATCCGCTGCGTAAAAACTTGCTGAATAAGTTGGCGGTTCATTCCGCTGTGGCGACCTTGGATTAATAAAGGTACTAAGCCGACAAGAAAATGAATGAATGAATGAATAATAATAATAAGCACGTGTATTAACAATTAGCAGTAATTGTTTTTTTTAAATTTCTTAATAATTTTGTAATTTTTTAATATATATATATATAATAATATTTCAATCTTTTTACCGTATTGTAAATCAAATAAATGCAGCCTTACTGAAGAGACAAATATTTTTTCAATTATTATTGTGTTATTTATGAATAACGAAACCTTTTAATTTAATAATATTTATATAATAATTTTACAGCCTTTTTACTGTAATTTAGATCAAATAAATTATCAAATAAATTCAAATAAACGAACACTAAAGAGAAATTTGTTAATGATTTTTAATTCAAATTTAAAATATTAACTTATGGTCAGGGTGGCATGGTGGCTCAGTGGTGTCGCACTGTGGCATTACAGCACTCGGGTCACTGAATTGAGTCTCGCCTGGGTCAGTTGGTGTTTCTGTGTGGAGTTTGCATGTTCTCCCCATGTTGGCATGGGTTTCCTCCGGGTGCTCCAAACACATGCGCTATAGGGGAATTGATCAACTAAACTGGCCATAGTGTATGAGTGTGTGTGTGTGAATGAGTGTGTATGGGTGTTTTCCATTACTGGAGCTGGAAGGGCATCCGCTGTGTAAAACATATGCTGGAATACTTGGTGGTTCATTCTGCTGTGGTGACCCCTGATGAATAAAGACACTAAGCCGAAGGAAAATGAATGAATGAATGTTTAACAGATAGAAAATAATGTATTGTGAAAGGTCAGTACTGTAGATTGTGAATCGAGTGGTGAGCTGAGTGAATCATTACATCCAGCTCTTCAAACACGTCTGCATATGTACATGTGTTTGTACTAGAAAAGCACAGTAAGGGATTTTGCTCAGTTTGTCTGCAAAGTCAAATTAATCAATGTTGTATCTGCATGAGTGTGTCTGACCCTACATTTATGAGCTGTGTTTATTCTGCATCACACTAACAACACAACACAACACAAGATCACAGATTATTTATTTATTTTACAGCTTTAGTCTTCAGTTTTATTTACTTTATTTACAAGGCAACAATAAGCAGTCCAAAACAGAGGAAGAGGGCAAAGACAGATAACGCACATGATCAAAGCAGGCAGGGTCAAACACAAGATAGCAGTCATGAAAGTCACTTGGAACAAAGCTTGGTAAGGCAGGTAAACTGGCAATACTTCCCAAGGAAGCATGGCCTGAGCTCTCGCTGAAATACAGCACAAACAGGAAGTGACTGCCGAGGGAGCGGAGCTCAGTTTGTCGGACGAGGGTTCCCTCTGCTGGCATGGCGTTACAGAATTATAACGTAAATCCACCAGAGGTCATTGTGTATATATCTGACAATCTTAAATATGTTACTGGCCCATGTTTTCTCTACATGTAATTTCTCGTAAATCCACTAGATGGCAACGTGTACATCTTTGACAATCTGAAATATGTAACAAGCCCACGTTTTCTCAAAGCTGATTGAGCTTTATGACATGCTGCGTTATCCTGCTGGAAGTAGCCATCAGAAGATGGAGACACTGTGCTCATAAAGGGATGGACATGGTCAGCAGCAATACTCAGGTAGGCTGTGGCGTTGATGCTCAATTGGTACTAATGGACCCAAAGAAAATCTCCCCCACACCATTACACCACCACCACCAGCCTGAACCGCTGATACAAGGCAGGATGATCCATGCTTTCATGTTGTTGAGGCCAAATTGTGAGCCGAGCATCCGAATGTGTGAGCAGAAATGGAGACTCATCAGAGCAGCAACGTTTCTCCAATCTTCTATTGTCCAGTTTTGGTGAGTCTGTGTGAATTGTAGCCTCAGTTTCCTGTTCTTAGCTGACAGGAGCGGCACCCGGTGTGCTCTTCTGCTGCTGTAGCCCATCCGCCTCAAGGTTGGACGTGTTGTGTGTTCAGAGATGCTCTTCTGCAGAGCTCGGTTGTAACGAGTGCTTATTTGAGTTACTGTTGCCTTTCTATCAGCTGGAACCAGTCTGGCCATTCTCCTCTGACCTCTGGCCTCATCAACAAGGCATTTGCGCCCACAGAACTGCCGCTTACTGGATATTTCCTCTTTGTCGGAGCATTCTCTGTAAACCCTAGAGATGGTTGTGCGTGAAAATCCCAGTAGATCAGCAGTTTCTGAAATACTCAGAGCAGCCCGTCTGGCAGCAACAACCATGCCACATTCAAAGTCTCTTAAATCCCCTTTCTTCCCCGATCTGATGCTCGCTTTGAACTGCAGATCGTCTTGACCATGGCTGTGTCCGAAACCGCATACTTCCATACAATACAGTACGCTAAAATCAGTATGTGAGCCGAGTAGTATGTCCGAATTCATAGAATTCGAAAATCAGCATAAGAGAAGTACTCGGATGACTTACTACTTCCGGCGAGATTCTGGAGTGTGCATCCTATGCATGCTGCGCTATCCCATTATGCCCCGAGAGCGAATTCATGAATGGGAGTAAATCGACACAATTGACGCAGGTTCGTCACGTGACCATGACAAAATGGCGGATGTAGTACGTCCGAATTCCATTCACACTTTTCACATTCATACTGTATAGAATGTACTGAGTAGTAGGCGGTTTCGGACGCAGCCAGGGACGTTTATTTACACAGATATTTATTTTGAGAGATGAACTAAGGATCTTGAGTAGGATTACTTTTGCTGTGTTTTGCTATTAGTATGTGTTGTTTTGTGAAATGCACAACAAAATGTACTAAAGCGACTGAGAAAACTGTAGTATTAAAAAGCACAAACCATTTTACTCTCAAAACTAGACATTTAATGTGACATAAATAAAATATATTGAATTCCTTAAATCCCCATTTCCTCAACCCGAACTGTAGCCCTGCTAAATAAGATTAAATGTAGTTGCTAAATGAACATTGTACATCTGAGCTCTGCTTTTCTTGTTTTTCTGGATAATGTGATGTTGAAGTGTGGCCTGTTTTATTGGGCTCTTTTACGGTGATTTGTAAGTGCTGCTGGGAAAGCGCTGTGTAATAGATGCCACTGTTCACCAGAGACAGTTTAATATCTGGCCTATAATTTCTTCATAGAGTTCTTGTGGGGAAAATGAGAGCGGAGGGAGATAAAACAGGCTGAGGATGATGAATCGATGGGGAGGACACACACTATTACACAGTATAAAGATGCCATTTGTAATGTCTGTGGAAGGAGAAAATACTAATGCACTTACACACGACACAAACCAGAAAAACAACTCATTGGTTGACTGGAGATACGTGCCCAGGGCTACAGTTTTAGAGATCGCAAAATATGTGGCCAGAATATGTAAGACTGATTACAGTTTTACAGCTTACAATCCAATCAAATCAAATCACTTTTATTGACAATATCCACTAGAGGGCGTTGTGGACATTTTTGACAATCTCAAATACGTTATTGGCCCACGTTTTGCCATACGTGTCATTTCTCATAAATCCACCAGAGGTTGCTGTTTATATTTTTGACAGTCTTACATATGTTATTGGGCCACGTTTTCTCATATTTGTCATTTCTTGTAAATCCACTAGAGGGTGCTGTCTATATTTTCGACAATCTCAAATATGTAACTGACCCACCTTTTCTCATACATGCCATTTCTCATTAATCAACTAGATGGTGATGTGTACATTTTTGACAATCGCAAATACGTAAGTGGCCACTTTTTCTCATGAGTGTAATTTCTTGTAAATCAACTAGAAGGTGTTGGATATATTTTTGACAATCTAAAGTACATTACGAGGCCATGTTTTCTTATACGTGTTATTTCTCGTAAAACCACTAGATGGCGATTTGTACATTTATGACAATCTAAAATACGTTATTGGGCCATGTTTCCTCATACATGCCATTTCTCGTAAATCCACTAAAGGGTGCTGTGTACATTTTTGACAATCTCAAATACGTTACTGGCTCACGTTTTCTTATACATGTCATTTCTCATAAATCCACTAGATGGCAACGTGGACATTTTTGACAATTTCAAATACGTTATTGAGCCACATTTTCTAGTACATGCCATTTCTTGTAAATCAACTAGATTTTTGACAGTCTCAAATACGTTATTGGGCCACATCTTCTCATACGTGTCATTTCTTATAAATCCACTAGATGGCGATGTGTACATTTTTACAATCTCAAATACGTAACTGGCCCACATATCTCACACATGCCATCTCTCATAAATCCACTAGATGGCGATGTGGACATGTCTGACAATCTCAAATACGTTAGTGGCCCACTTTTTCTTATATGTGCTATTTCACATAAATCCACTAGAGGTCATTGTGTATATTTTTGACAATCTCAAATTCGTTTGTGAATGCCATTTCTTGTAAATCCACTAGACGGTGCTGTGTACATTTTTGACAATCTCAAACACGTTACTGGCCCATGTTTATTCATACATGTAATTTCTCATAAACCCACTAGAGGGCATTTACACATGTTTTTTCATGTGTAATTTCTTGTAAATCCACTAGATGGTGATGTGTACATTTTTGACAATCTCAAATACATTACTAGGGCAAGTTTTCTCTTATATGTCATTTCTGGAAAATACACTAGAGGGCGTTTTTTCTAAAATGCGTTATTGTGCCACATTTTCTTATACTTAAGTATTTATATTATTTTTTACATTTCCCATTTATTGTATTTTATTAACGTCAACCCCCTCCCCAATCCTAAACCCAACCGTCACAGCACTGTGAAAACATTAATTATTGTTATAGTGTCATAAAAATTGCTGTTTAATTGATGTGCATATCGTATTTCCAGCCAGTCGCGTATCCGATCTAGACTTTACCGACCTACGTTTTCTCATACGTGCCTTTTTTCGTAAATCCACCTGAGGGCGCTGTGCACATTTTGTGAACCTCAACATTTTTCATATGCGTATCTACAACCTGATCTCATGAGGAAACGTAAGTATTTTATGTTTTGTCAGTTTAGTGGCTAATTCGTACGAATTCGTACAAGTTCAGTCGTATGACAATGTAAGATTTTAAAAAGGAGGCATGGCACCCAACCCCACCCCACCCCTAACCCCAACCGTAATTGGGTGATGAGCAAATCATACAAAGTCGTACGAAGTAGATCATACGAATTCATACGAATCAGACACTAAATCAAAAAGTTTTGAATTGCCACGAGATTGCATTAGTATATGTCAGAGAAATGGGTTTAGATAGATGACGGATGGACAGACGGAAGGACAGACGGACGGACGGATGCATGGACGTGGCTCTACGAATATAACTGAAGCCAGGCCGAGCCGACCTGATGATGACAAACTGAGCCAATACCACTCAGTATTCATCTAATAAGACAGAGAGGAGCCAATGCTGAACTTTATACCAAGAGGAAATCAAGTTTTGGCATAATTAGAGTCAGATCCGCCCAAAAAGTCGCTCTCAAACCGAGAGCATTATGATTTTATAGCAGAGCGCTCTTTTCTGCTCTGCTCTGGTAAACTGCTGAGCAATAAAGTGTGTTCTGTAAATGTGCATCGTGTGTGCTGTTCTGCTGTTCAGTCTGCTAGAGGAGCAGTCATAACATCAGTCTGTTTCTCTCAGGGTTGCTAAGCACTCTAAATAAAATTAAATAAAAAATAAAAGTTTTTCAGTCGGCACTGACCCCTGCTGGACAAACTCTGACACTGATCATATACTATCAATGCATTCATTCATTTTCCTTCAGCTTAGTCCCTTTAATCATCAAGGGTGGCCACAACAGAATGAACCATCAACTGTTCCAGCATATGTTTTACACAGTGGATGCCTTCTAGCAGCAACCCAGTACTGGGAAACACCCATACACAGTTATTCATACACTACGACCAATGTAGTTAATCAATTCCCCTATACCGCATGTGTTTGGACTGTGGGGGAAACCGGAGCACCCGAAGGAAACCCACGCCAACACGGGGAGAACATGCAAACTCCACACAGAAACACCAACTGACTATATCATTTTAATAACGTAATAACATTAAGATCTAGTAGATCTAGTAAAATGTTTTAACAGTTATATTTATATATTTGACATACAGTTAAAGTCAAAATAAATACTTCGCCACAGCGGAATGAACCGGCAATTAATTAACTTATTTATTTATACATAATTATTAAAAATAATTTTGTACAAAATTCCTTTAAATGTTGCTTAGCTGATTTCACCAACAAACTGTCTTGCTTTGCACGCAACTTATTCCAGTGGAAAAAGTAAAGACAAATTATTTGGTTGTGTAAAGCCACTATAACAGAAAACTGTTAATAGAAGATTAAAGGGAGTTTTTGACATGCTGTAATCAACAATTCACCTCATAAAGTACTTAGCTTATACCAACAGAATGTCCTTAATAAGTATGATATTCACAATATAAAAACAACAATCTTATAACTATAACTGAGAGCAAAGATATCTGATGTTTGACGCATAAGAATAATGGAAAAATCAACACACACCTTGATGAGGTCCAGCTTCAGGAGGTTATGTAAGGTCAGATCTCAACACAGCATGCATTTCCACATCATTACCACTAGAAGGCAGCAAAACACAGACAATACAGGGAAAAATTAGGCACCACATGAAAGATTCAATAAAACCCATGCATATAGGGTTGCATGATATTAGGAAAATCTAGTACTGTAATATTTTGTTATTCTGCTATTATACATGCATTGAAAAATATTTAATAAATATTTAAAAAGAGATTTTAGGTATACAAATACATTAGATGTAACACTAATATGCACTAAAATGAAAGTTTAAATGTGACAAATAAGTTACAATACTGAATGCTTACACTGCTTACAATAATATAGGAATGATAATGCATGTTATTCAATTCAATTTAATTCAGAGTTATTTGTAGTTTTCATTCATTCATTTTATTTTATTTCCATTATTAGTCTGGAGTCGCCACAACGGAATGAACCACCAACTTATTCAGCATATGTTTTACGCAGCAAATGCCCTTCCAGCCGCAACCCATCTCTGGGAAACATACATACACTCCCATTTAAACACACACTCATACACTACAGACAACTTAGTCTACCCAATTCACCTACACATGTCTTTGGACTTGTTGGGGAAACTGGAGCACCAAAAGGAAACCCACGCCAACACGGGGAGAACATGCAAACTCCACACAGAAATGCCAACTAACTCAGCGGTCGTGCTACCCATTGCACCACCGTGAGTCCCTGTTTGTAGTTTTATTTGCAGAATTTTTATGTATTTATTGCATTATGTTGTCTTTTGTCCCAGTAATCCTACCAGTGTTTAATCATTTTTAAAATGTAAAATAGTAACGCATGTGATTACTAATTCAAATACTAATACAAATACTTGGATAGTTGTATGACTGGGAAAATAAAGACAGAAATTTACATGAATAGTTAATAACTGAAATGTATTTTGTTCTATGGTTTATTCTAAACAGTCGCAATATTAATCTATATGGATTGATTGTAGAGTTGTTTTGTCATTGATATGTGGACTGACTGTGTGTTGTTGTTGTTTTCATTGATATTGTAGTGTTTTGCAAACTTGCTCATAACTGAAAGTTCGTGATAAATGCGTTGGTTTTTGTTTGATATAACAAAGCTTTAAAACACATCGGGGAAAGTATTAAAAAACGCAAACCGTAACGTTACTGTAATGGCGGAGTAACGTTACAGTAACATTCGACAGAAATGGTTATGAGTTGTGTTGCAGACCAAACTTTGACGTGAATATCATGTAAAAAATAGGCATACATATACTTATATTGTAAGTGATGTGAGTGATTTAGTTCGAATTATTCATCTAATTCGTTTAATGTATCATAAAAACAATTTATTGCTGACTGACTAACTTAACTAGCGAGTTGAATCCGTGCATAATTTTCCCGCCGGCGCATTTCTTTACCGCCTGATCGAAATCATTATGTGTGGGACACTGATATATTAACATGTGTGGATTTTTTTACCTGCTTTTCATCCATTAGACAAAAGTTATAAATCTGATTAATTAAAGTAACGTTAACACGGCTCCCAAAAGCGCGATGGTGATTTGCAGTATCATGAATCAATGAAATGCTGAGCGGTCGTGCGTGACGCAACAGACGCTACGTAATATCTGTAGTTGTTAACCTAAATGAGTGTAAAACGTGATAACATAAAACTTTAAACGTGCTTAATTTGATTAGAACCTAATTAAGCTTAAATTTAACCTTGCAGCGCACGTGGTACATTCCTTTCGGCCTCCCCTATCCTCTGCTGTAGTGGAACGATCCAAGCAGGGGGTTCAGTTGAGTGTAGCGGGACTGAATGAAAGAGTCAGAAGTTTGAATGAGAGAAAGACGGACAGAACCGATGGACAAACAAACACAACTTTAAAGATTTCAGCACAGCTTTAGCTTTATTAAAGTAGATCATTAGTTGAGTTACTTTAGTTTGATGGAGATGAGGATGAAGATGCTGTGGCTGTTAGCGCTGGTTTTCTCCTCAGTGATTTGTGTGGAGGCTCAGCAGAGAGGTGAGCTCAGATTTAAGAAAATACACATATATCTTCGCTCTTTTACACTTCTTCGATGTATAAACTAAGCTATAAATATGTTGATGGCAAATCATGTGTAAACAATTACTATTATTTAGATAAATGTGCTTATAGTATGATATTTACGTTACTATTTTCACGTGTTGATAACTCATCCTTGACTTGTTATAATCCTGATTTTGTTTGTTTTTTTGTTTTGTTGAACACAAAAGAAAATATTTTGAAGAAAGTTGGAGACTTTGAAGAATTGTAACCACTGACTTCCATAGTAGGAAAAACCAAATACTATAGAAGTCAATGGTTACTGGTGTCCAACAATCTTCAAAATGTCCTTTTTGTGTTCAACTCAGGATTGGAAAAAGTCAAGGATCAGTATAACTATACAAGGATGCGTAAACTATACACTTAAAGTTAGATTTGCTGCTACAGATTCTTAAAAATAGTATAACCATTTACTAAATGCACTTCAATGTAAGAATAATCTAGTTATTCTGTGGTAATGTTATGAATTTTTCAGAATACAAACCCAAAATCAGTGTTTTACAATGGTGGGCCCTGAGGAATGCTAAAAGTAAAACGCAGGGCACTAATGAAGATATTTTCACACTTTTCTACAAACACATTGTAGGAATATATAAATACTGAGTTTTTGTTTGTGTTGAACACAAAAGAAGATATTTTGAAGAAAATTGGTGACCTGTAACCATTGACTTCCTTAGTAGGAAAACATATACTATGGAAGTCAATGGTTACCTGTTTCCAGCATTCTTCAAAATATCTTCTTTGTGTTTAACAGTACAAAAAATACTCAGGATTGGTACAAGTCAAAAATAAGTAAATATTCACAGAATTAAGCTTTTTGGGTGAACTATTCATTTACAGTTAGATTTGCTGCTACAGATTCTTAAATAATGGTATAACCTCTTAATAAATGTACTTTAATGTAATACTAGTTTAGTTATTTAGGGTTAATGTTATGCAATTTCTGGAATACAAACCCAAAATCAGTGTTTTACAATGGTGGTCAAGCCCTGAGGAATGCTAAAAGTAAAACGCAAGGGACTATTGAAGATATTTTCACACTTTTCCACAAACACATTGTAAGAATATTTATAGAGAGAGTTTTTGTTTGTGTTGAACACAAAAGAAAATATTTTGAACAAAGTTGGTTATCTGTAACCATTGACTTCCTTAGTAGGAAAACATATACTATGGAGGTCAATGGTTACCAGTTTCCAGCATTCTTCAAAATATCTTCTTTGTGTTCAACAGATCAAAAAATACTCAGGATTGGAACAAGTCAAAAATGAGTAAATAATCACAGGATTAAGGTTTTTGGGTGAACTATCCATTTAAGCATTTGCTGCTACAGATTCTTAAATAATAGTATAACCTCTTAATAAATGCTCTTTAATGTAATACTAATTTAGTTATTCTGTGGTAATGTCTTGGAATTTCTAGTATACAAACACAATGGTTACAATGGTGGTCAAGCCCTGAAGATTGCTAAAACTAAAACGCAGGGCACTAATGAAAATACTTTCACACTTTTCTACAAACACATTGTAGGTACGCCTGTGAAGTCATTGCATTAGATCATAATACAGAATAAATATGCAAAACTTAATGAGACGGGACAGTCTTGAAAATATTCTTGGGATGATACTAGTGAAAACAGTGGAGAATTTGCTAAAGCTATCCCCGGAAACAATGCCTTACCATGGTATGTGTCTGAATAACATGGTTGACCTTATAAGGAGGATATTCTTGAGAATACTTTTACAAAAAAAACTTCTGGTAATGACATTAAAAAACAGACTTTTATCATGATGCAGTACATTTTTGCAGTATATTCACACTTTTATCAAAGTACACTGAATAAATGATCATAAAGTGATGGTATTGGATGATAATGCAAGAGTATTTCCCAAAAAAAAGTCTAGAAAGGTATTACCATGGTGTATGTCAGGAAAATGATGCTAAAACTATCATGCAGAGATTCATATTAAACCCAGGTAAGGTTCCCATAGTAAATTGATGCAAATACTATGGTATTTTCAGAATAAATGTCCAAAAAACAAGGATTTGTCATATTTACATGCCTTTTTATCACATTTTTGTTTGAAAAATATTATATTACAGTATAAGTGATAATATCAAACTAAGTGGACTAAAACCACTTAAAGGGACAGTTTAACCTAAAAACAATGATAATGGTAAAAATACTATACTAAATACTATATTTTCCCCAATATTTTTCAGCATATCTTCCATTGTGTTTAACGTTAGATAACCTTTTTGTGTGTCTTCTAATAACGTATGGCTGGGTTAAATACTTCCATAAAAGTATAGTATATAGCATAAATAAGTTTTTAAAGTGCTAATAAACTATTTACTTCAGTGCCATGCTGTGATTTAACTCACAAATGGTCTAATTAAATTACCATACAACAGCAAACATCACAGGATCAGGGGGGGCTCACTTGTGTTATTGCCATAAATAGTATAGCATTTGGCACATTAATGAGATTTCTCCCTCACAGGTTTGTTTAAGGGTTTAGTGAGTGTCCAGCAGTGAGGTCAGGAAACACTGATGTAGTTTTAGCTGTTTGTGTGTTGAGGTGTCTTTTTACACCTCAGTCCTGTGAAGACAACAGGAGGCTGAAACATTAGAGCCAACTTTCATCTGAGCCGTCTTGTCTGTCTGTGTGTGTGTGTGTGTGTGTTCTTTGTGTTGATGCCAGCTGAGAGTGTGTGTGTGTGAGGTCAGGTCACATGAGAGATCCGTATACGGCTCCATTAGAGTATAATCCTGAATATGTAGCTCTAGAGAGTGAGTTAACTAGTCATAAAAGCCTCTCAGTGTGACTTTTACTCATGAAAGGCACGTGGATGGGTGTGTTTACAGCATTTACGCTTTAATACTGAATTTCCTGTTTCAGAGGAAGTGATTAAAAATGTTGCAGTTAATATTAATATTTTTGATTTAGTTTCTGTAAGTGCTGGGCTAGGGCTGTGTGATTAATCAAAATCAAATCACAATTGCAATTTGAAATTTAGTAGTCGAATAGTTCATCGCAACATATGAAATATGTTAGTATTTTTACAATTTCCCTCGCCCATAGCAAATGCGTGACTGTCCTCTGTGTGTGACAGTCGTCAGTGTGTGACAGTCTTACTAACCAATTGAGTGAGCACACTTACGTTCTGTCCAATCAGAATTGTACAACCAAACTATGCGGAAAGCCCACAATAACAAAAGAAAACAAACAGGAAAGCGTGATAAAGTGGGATAATGGTGTCTGCAGCTTCAGAAGCATTAATAGACAAATTAATATCAAGGAAAAACAGCATTGTATGGGAATATTTTGGTTTCAAAGTCACAGGCAACAAAAAAAAAAGAGGTCATTTTCAGAGCTATTGCAGAATTGTTGCCACAACTTGAAGCTTGACTACAAAATGAAATCACGAATCAAATCACAATATCTGTCAAAAAAAAATCTATTTGATATTTTTTCCCAAATGCGATTAATTAAGCACACCCCAAATAATGTGTACATTATAAATATAATCATTGCCCAGCACTGTTTTTTTGTATATATTTTCTATTTCATAATTGCTAATAAATATATATAAAAATATTAACTGAAAATATAATACTTTTAAATGTTTAATTTAATGTAATTTTAAAACAGAAATAATCACATTTATTTATTTTTATAAAAAATTGTGTGTGTGACTGTTTTAGAAAATTAGCTGTTTTATTCATTTTCTTTTTGTATTTTTTGAATTAATTTTAGTTTGTTGTGATTAAAATATATTTAATTTATTTATTCGTTAAATAAAAATATGATGAATTTAAAAAATATATTAATTTATATTTTAAATGTATTAAATATTTTATGTCATTTATTTTTTGTTTTTATTAATCCTGGGCCGTGATTAATCACAATCACAATTGCATCCAAAACAAGTGAACAAATTTGTATTTACGCAATGTACTTGAGTATTCATGTTATTATATGTGTATATAACACCCAGCATTAGTTTCTAATAATTTTAGTGCATTAACTGATACTAAATAAAAAGACATACTGAAATGATTATATTTTAAAATATTTTAGTTTGTTATTAAAAAATCCCACACAATCGCCTCACAGCAAGAAGGTCGCTGGTTTGAGTCCCGACTGGGTCAGTTGGTGTTTCTGTGTGGAGTTTGCATGTTCTCCCCATGTTTGCGTGGGTTTCCTTCTGGTGCTCCATAAGCTAAAATTGTCCATAGTGTGTGTGTGTGTGTGTGTGTGAGTGAGAATGAGAGTGTATGGGTGTTTTCCAGTACTGGGTTGCAGCTTGAAGGCCATCTGCTGTGTAAAAAAATATGTTGAATGAGTTGGTGGTTCATACCACTGTGGCGACCTCTGATTAATAAAGGGACTAAGCCGAAAAGAAAATGAATGAATCAATATAAAAGAAATCCCATTTATTTATTTATTTATTTATAATTTGTTATATATATCAACATTTTCAATATAATGTACACCATTTAGAACATGTAATGTTTTAATTTTTGTGCATTTAATTATATCAAATAAAAAAATGTTTTTTAAAAATATGAAAATGCTTTGAATATACAAATTTATTAACGTTTATTTTAAATATTTTATTTTATGTTGTTTTAAATTAATTTGAAGAATCCAAACAAGAGTCGCTAGCTGTATATCATATTAGATTTCCTTTCAGAGATTCATATTCAGTCTCCATTAATCCACAGTTGAGCATCTGTAGTTTCAGATGTCTTTTCCTGCTCCTTCCGTCAGTCTGTAAGTATTTTATCTCCAATCGGCGCTTATCTCTGAAGGGTTTTTTTTCACGCTGAATTGACTGAATCTCATTGTGAGCTTCTTATCAGCTCCATTTACATCTGATTACAGAGTCTGTTCACATGCAGATCCTCCAGTCTGTGCCGGAGCCACTGTGATTAGCTCACGGCTGATCTCATCACCATAACACACTCAATTCTAGAGTTACTTTAGTTCTTTCAGACGTCTTCTTCATTTATAAAAGATGAAAATACTGGGAAATTTGCACAGTACATGTCCAGGAACAATGCACTACCATGGTACATGTCCATAAAACATTAATTATCTGTATTCAAACTATCAGGAGATAATATAAGGAACTATAGAGTCTATAAACTATTAAGGAGATTCGTAAAAAAAATGTTTACATTTTATTTAAAGGACATTAGTGTTATCAATAACACAGTATTGAATGATAATGCCATTAAAATGCTAAATAAATGTTTAAAAACAAAGTATTACCACAGTGGAAATATACATAACATCAGTCATTCATTCATTTTCCTTCCGCCTAGTCCCTTTATACATCAGGGGTCTCCACAGCGGAATGAACCGCCAACTTATCCAGCATATATTTTACACAACGGATGCCCTTTCAGCTGCAACCCAGTTTTGGGAAACACTCATACACACTCATTCACACACACACTCATACACTACAGCCAATTTAGTTGATCAATTCCCCTATAGCGCATGTGTTTGGACTGTAGGGGAAACCCACGCCAACACGAGGAGAACATGCAAACTCCACACAGAAACACCAACTGACCCAGCCAGGACTCGAACCAGAGACCTGAGTGCTGTGAGGCCACATAGCTAACCACTGTGCCACCCAAAAGTAGTATACTTATCTCAAATTGTTCATTCATTTATTTTATCGTTGGCTTAGTTCCTTTATTAATCAGGGGTCGCCACAGCGGAATGAATCACCAACTTATCCAGCATATGTTTTACTCAGCGGATGCCATTAAAGCTGCAACCCAGTATTGGGAAATATCTGAAATTAATTAATAGGTAAAACACTAATTTATTAAAGTCTAACAGAGGTACTGCATCAAGTATAGGGGGATGCAGAGAATCACTAATCTACATAGGACATATCATGGGAAATTGATGGTGTTGATGATAATGCTATGATATTTACAGAATAAACATCCAAAGTAAAATGAATTATCCTAGGACATGTCCAAAATAAATCATGGCAGAACTGTACTAGTTTCATTAATGATACAGAAAGTCACTCTGGGATTGTAAAGGCACTTCAATGTAATCTGAGTCGTTGTATAGTCCTTCTAATTAACAGTGTTGGGGAGGTTACTTTGGAAATATAATAGATTACAGCATACATGTCAACCCTCCCGTTTTTCCCGAGATTCTCCCGTATTTTACAGTTCTATCTCACTATCATCCCGTAAAGGTATTTTCCTGTATTTCTCCTGTATTTCCAGTGTTTCTCTGAAGGGTGCCAAATAAACAATAAAGAGCTGAGCCTCCGTATACGCAACCAATACCACCAAACCACCAGGGGTCGCCCCTTGCTCTTAAACGTGAGCCTGTTCTGTGCTTTCACTTTTTTTAGGCACAAAAACACTTTGAAATAAATATAAAAACAGCAGAATTCCCCTTCCTTTTCATTACAGGTGCCGTCGCCCCTCCTATGCAATCCTCAAAACAGTCATATAATGGTGCGCCACTGTCAGCTCACGTGCTCCATAGTGATAAACAGACACTGTTTCCAAACGGATTCTGCACACGCGATTTGAAGCAGAGCGAAAGTCTGGCTTTTGGGTGCATGTTTAAACAGACATACACACACATAATTAATAATAATAATAATATCTAAAGATGTCGATCTTGGTGTTTTTTTTGTCAAACACAACTAATTTTGTCTTAAATGAGCATAAAAAGTAAGGAAAGCACTATTATATAATATAATGAAGGCATTTGACTTCTTTCTTAACTTTTAGATTTGTGGATTTCAAAAAGTGAC
>NC_141044.1:44732500-44800000 GCF_052040795.2 Danio rerio
CACGTTCCTGGAAGACGGATCCGCAACCCGCAGTGTCGCATCTGTGACGCAAACAGCCAGAATCCCAAAGGTAAATCAGGCGTGTTCACCTTATTCAGTTAACCCTTGTGTGCTGTTCAATTTGGTGATGTTGGTGCTGTTTTTGCCCCATTGACTTCCATTATAATCACATTTATTGACTGCAAAGTCCATGACTGCATATAATCATGCATTACTGACTGCTGCTGGTTTTCTCTTTAAGGATTGAGAGGGACGATGTGTAATTTTACCTGTTAACCACTTAAACTTTGCGGACCCGGTACCGGATCTGTGACGTCATCGACTTTCGCTTTCAGATTTAAAGGGCTAGCGTTGCACCAGACCCCGTGGTGTCGTTTGAAAGTGTAGAATCTATATTTTATGCACACATGCATCACTTTGGTTTTTATTTTACTGTATAAATGTTATTTACACTTAAATACACAGTATTTTGGATACCCGAGCTAGGTATTTTACATTGGTTCATTTTCATATTTTTCATATGACACATGTACAAGTTATAGCTCAAATGAAAGCTCTTGCCGGTGCTCATACAATTCTAGAATTCTTTTTACTGAATTATATTCATATGCCAAACAGTTGTTGAATGAATCGCGGTGTTTTCATAGCGCAGAAGTGAAAACAATACATTTATGATCAATAAGCAGCCCTCTTACCTTATGCTGTGTGCTTCAGGGCCATTCTCCTCTGTTTTTGAGCTGATGTGCATAAGTAATCCTTTTATATGTCTGACGTGCTCGAAACACAGTAAATTATGTTTGATCAAACAAAAGAATAGTGAAATATGAAACCAATGATCGCTCCCTGTGGCTTGTACAGCACCTCTCATCAGTTGGAATACAATAACTTCTGCATAGATTATGGTGGAGACATTTTTCTTTTTTCCTATGATTACAGACATGTGCAGGAACCCCCAACATTACTTACAGCACGCTAGACCACTCAGAACCTAAAGGTACACTTTCACATTTGAGTTTGTAAAAAAAAAAATACAAAAAGCGCCTCTTTTTTCTTAGGTGTTTATTATAACACAGACAACATATACAGATATTTTAAACACTTTCAATAGTGTTTTATAAAAATTCAAAGGGTTTTCTTTAAAATGATAACAAAATTTTTGCATTTACACCTCTGCATGTGGATTTGGGAAGCTTTTAAATTTGGGTAGGCAAAATCCAGGCGGAAATCCCACAATAACAGCAGAGATGAGAGGTGCTGTACAAGCCACAGGGAGCGATCATTGTTTTCATATTTCACTATTCTTTTGTTTGATCAAACATAATTCACTGTGTTTGGAGCACGTCAGACATATAAAAGCATTACTTATGCACATCAGCTCAAAAACAGAGGAGAATGGGCCTGAAGCACACAGCATAAGGTAAGAGATGACAGCTGTCTGTGCTATCTGGGGCTGCTTATTGATCATAAATGTATTGTTTTCACTTCTGCGCCGTGGAAACACCGCGATTCATTCAACAACTGTTTGATATGTGAATATAATTCAGTAAAAAGAATGCTACAACCGTATGAGCACCGGCAAGAGCTTTCATTTGAGCTATAATTAAGCTATAATTGAGCTCTATTAATCTATGAGTGACGTCATCGACTTTTGCATAGATTAACTGTCTTTTACATGGAGTTCAGTGGAGTAAAACAGCAGATTATAGTGTGTGTGTGTGTGTGTGTGCGCAAAAATACACTTACTGTGTTTACTGTGTTCTGACACCCAGTTTGAATGTTATCACTCAATTGAATAGGCATTATCAGTGTTTATCAGCTGATAGAAATGGGCCAATAGTAGTGCACCTATACTGGTGGGCTCAAAAGGCTGTTATCATCTATCCACATGGTTAATCAGCTATACTAAAAGAGAAAACTCCATCTGTTTTTATGTTACTATGAGGGTTGGGTTTAGAGTAGGGGTAGATGTAGAAGTTAATAAAATGCAAATAATGGGAAATTTAATAAATTATATAAAATAATTCTCGTTAACTTCCGGCCTCAGCCATATGTGATTTATAGCTGATTAACCATGTGGCTGGATGATAACAGCCTTCTGAGCCTACCAGTAGGCACAGAAGGCCCCTACTAACCCATATCTATAAGCTGATAACCACTGATAACCCCCAATCAATCAATGATAACATTTAAATCGGCTGCTTCTGAGAGCTGAGGGGATAATCGTGAGTTTCTCAGACATCAAGATAAGAGTGCAAAGGTCACACACACACACACTGTACTCTATATAGAAGGCAGAAAGTAAGATTTTTTTGCACCACAACTGATGATCAACAGTAAAAATGACAAATTGTCCTGATTCCCAACAGAGACAACCAGCAACAATCAAGAATGCATGATTATATGCTGTCAGGGCTAAACATGAGATTATAATAGAAGTCAATGGGGCAAGACAGCCACCAACATCACCAAAGGGGAGTCAACTTGCCTAGAGTGTGTTGCCTCTGTTGAATTTTTGGAACATTTTCAATGCATTTTTCTAAAATTTGCTCAAACACAGAGAAAGTTGTGGCCAATGTAAGACTCTAAATCCCCAAATGTGCTGCCTTAGTCCCTGGTTAGACTTTATATACAACAATAAAGTAGTATAGATATCTTTAAAGTATCTGTTAAATAGTGAATCTGAGATGATGAAATATCACTACCTGCAGATTATAATATCAATATTATTGAAATGGGCTTAATTATCAGTTCTCGTTATCGATTATTAAATGATTAATTTTGTGTATTCAAAATGTCAAGTCACATTTTTATTTATCATAATAACTCTGGTTTGTGCACGTCATCAATCAAGCATCAGCATGTATTTAATCTTTAGTCATTGTTGTCATTAATGTTTTATGTGCATTGAAACAGAGCAACATCCAATTACTAACGCCATCGATGGAACCAACCTGTGGTGGCAGAGTCCGAGCATCAAGAACGGCCGTCAGTTCCACTGGGTCACAGTCACGCTGGACCTGCGACAGGTACCACTCTTTCTACTACAGTACAGCATGCATCAAAGTTTGGCTGAGTTTTGGGGGTGGGACTCTCTGGGTTTGTGGCCCAATAAGATGTCTTTGTGGGCGGGGCTACACATAATGGCATGTGACAAACACTGGCCCCATTTACACTAATGTGTTTTAGTTTGAAAATGCATAAGTTTTGCTACGGTTACGCCATCCATCCACACTACGCCGGAGTTTTCAAGCGTCGAAAGTTGAGCGTTTTGGAAACGCTGGAGAGGCCGTTTTCATTCTGAAACGCTGCTGTTGCGTCTCCGTGTGGATGAGGGAAAACGGAGACATCTGAAAACGGAGGTGGGGCTGCTAAGGTTCGCTACCTTATTGGAGCTTTTGTGTCATTGCGTATCCTTCCCTTATTCGTCAAGCCCCTATCACATGACTATAACACATGGCTTTACCGGAAGACAGCAGACCAGCCTTCACTGTAAACAACAACATATACACAGAAATGGGAGCGTTGTTTGCACTATTGTCTGTTTTAGGCGCCATTGTGCAGTGATTCATTTGTTACGTTTAGTAACTCGACCTCGTCGTCTGTCCACAGAAATACCTCTCTTGCTTTCTTTGCCATCGCGTTTATTGTTCAACCAGCATTAACAATA
Source organism: Danio rerio (assembly GCF_052040795.2). Lineage (NCBI taxonomy): Eukaryota > Metazoa > Chordata > Actinopteri > Cypriniformes > Danionidae > Danio > Danio rerio. The sequence goes on from NC_141044.1 coordinate 44,736,168, forward strand.
ACCAAATGCCGAGCGAGACACATGCTTCCTGTTTATCCTAGAACACGCATGCCCAGATTGCGCGAATGGTCACGTGATATACGTTTTTGATGGCGTAGTGTGAACGGAGATATCTTCAGAAACGCTAGGTGAAACACTAGTGTGGACGCAGATCGTTTTTGATCTAAAACTCCGTTTCAAAACTGAAACGCACTAGTGTAAACAGGGCCACAGGCTCATTTTGAAAACGTACCCCATAAATATTACTGAAGATCACGATTTATGTAGCCAGAAGTAAGTATTGCTGCCTTTAAAACGAACAATACGGGGTGGTATGACGTTGTTCCTCTTGCGCTAACAGCTGACCACTTACCGCCGTGTGGATGGCTTTTCTGTTGTTACCAGTTTGCTCGGTGGCTCGCCATGTATGGCTTTTCCATACCGTAAGAACTTCCAGTCTAGCATGGTTGATCCGTGGCGATGACAGTTCCAGATACAGTATTTCCAATAGTAGATGTAACCAGTGCTTAATTGAGAGATCATGAGGAGGTTTCCACCTCTGTGCCAACATTTTCTTTGTAGCAGTTGAAGCAGCTAATCAAAATTTACAGACCTTACGGACTCATTATTTCTGAAAACAGGACAATATTTATTAGTTGTCTGGAAAATGCTTCTTGATTTAAAACTTTCGAGATATTTGGGCTAGAAGCAAGACATAAACTCTGGGTTAGAAAGGCATTATCTGCAGTGTGGTGTGGTCGTTTTAGTGAGTTGTCATTCTTGTGTGAGCTGCCCTTAAGAGCACACATTGAGTGAACTCATTGAGATGTTGAGAGTGTTGCAGACTTTGGTTGTGATTTCAGCTGGTTTAATCTCGCCGGTGGGCCGTTTCTCAGTAAAAGGTGGCTGGTTTTACATTCCGCTCCTCCTCCGTCATTGTAGATCAGCCATTGAGTCTCACCGCTAACCTGAATGCTGTGCTAATTGTACACTAGCGCTTGTTTCCTGTGAGTGTGAATGGAGGAGCCGCGAGGAGCCATTAGAGGCCCCCCAGGGGCCCCAACACAAGGGTGTTTGTCTAGAGAGGTCAAGAGACACACTAATCCAAAACTAGAAACAATCCGCAGCATTCCAGCAATGATAATACGCACAACTATTCCTTACGGGCCAGGATCAAGATTAATCTCAGGGGAAACTAAAGTCAGGAACAAAAAAAAAAGCTGAAACTGAAATAAAATATAATATTTCAGCATTTATAACATTTAAAAATAAAGCCAACACTGAAATAGGGACTGTCTCAGTGGTTGGCACTGTGGCTGCACAGCAAGAAGATCGCTAGTTGGAGTCCTGGCTTGGTCAGTTGGTGTTTCTGAGTGGAGTTTGCATGTTCTCCCCGTGTTGGTGTGGGTTTCCCCCACAGTCCAAACACATGCGCTATAGGGGAACTGATCAACTACACTGGCCGTAGTGCAATAGTGTGTGTGTGAATGAGTGTGTATGGGTGTTTCCAGTACTGGATTGAGGCTGGAAGGGCATCCGCTGTGTAAAACATATGCTGGAATAGTTGGTGGTTCATTCCGCTGTGCTGACTGAGCCACCATGCCGCCCTAAAAACTAAAAATATTATTATTATTTGTTTTACTTAAACTAATGAAGCTTTATATAATAGCAAAGCAATATAAGTATATTAAATATTTATTAACTACATGACTTTAAATTAAAAAAAGCATTTATTATTTTTGTAGAATGTCAAAAGGTGCATTTGTCATTATTTTAAATTCATGTCAGCCAACAAATTAGACAGCACTGTAAAGTAATTTTCATGATATTCTTTGATTTAATCATATTTATATATCCAAAGTAGTTCTGGGGTCCGTTCTTCGTACCTCGCTTAAATGATCTAAGATGATTTGGCAGATCCTGGATCTTTTAATCTTGATAACTGATCTCTCGCTAATTTGGTTCTTCAAACGAGTTCACGAATCAGATTAGAATGTCTGGATGAACTGATTTGAGATCGCTGCGTGTGTTGTGAAGGACAGATCTATCCATCCTAGAAATCATGATCAGCAATGCAACGATTGGCTGACGGCACAGCTGCGTAATGACATCATCTGATTAATATTCAATTATCCATGTGAGCAAAATGACAGAAAATTAGCAGTAAAATATGCTTGTTAAATATGACACGCAATAACCTTCCACATTTGTTGTGAGCTGCAGGCTTTACACTTTCATGTGTCAAGAGTATTCATCATGTATTTCAATGCATATCAATGTATTTAGTTCTACATTTAGAAAAGATTTTCTTTATTATAGTAGCCGTTTTTTAATCGGTGTAAAGAATAACTGGTTGTTTACAAAAGCATTTTGATATTGGTAAAGGCGTCTGCAACTTTTGTGAAGCATCAATCACTGTCATATTAACTGTCAAAACATGTTTATGACTGCATTAATGTATTATTGCTTTAAAAAAGTCACATATTGGGCATTTCTATTATACACAATTTGTACTAAGCGATCTAAAAAGTTCATATCAATAAGTTTTCTCTTTGCACCACCAGGTGGCAGTCTTTATACTTTCATTTCGAGAGTGCAGATTGCATAAGTTTTATTAATATGTATAACTTTATTTATTTTATTAATAACTATAACTTTATATATATATATAGTTTAAAAAATATTTACTCTTTTCCCAAGTTTATATAACGACTACTGTAAGAAAATATCAGAATTCGGTACATACTTTCTGTATTATATTTGCTTGAACTGAGCCGATCTAATCCTGTTTATAAATTTGAACCTGCTCCCGATCAGGTTTGACCTAACAGAACTGTTGCTATGACAACAACTCTCGGATCAGCTTTGAAGAACGAAACGATCCTGGATGGTGTCAAATCGTCAATATCCAAATCCAGCTAACTGAGTAATCCACGTACGAAGAACAGACCCCAGGGCAAAGATTAATCCAAAATAAAAGTTTGTTTTGACATAATATATATATCTGTGTTTTTTATATATATATATATATCTATATAATGATAAACACATAGATAAAAACTATACAAAACAAATTTGCTGCATATATATTTACATGTGTATATAATTTGTATATATAAATATATTTAATATAAAATATGAATAAACATTTTTTCAACACAATGGCACAATGGGTGGCACAATCACCTCACAGTAAGAAGGTGGCTGGCTCTGTGCAAAACATATGATGGATAAGTTGGCGGTTCATTCCACTGTGGCGACCCCAGATTAATAAAAGGACTAAGCCGAAAAGAAAATGAATGAATGAATATGCATGCATGTGTGCATTTATACACACACACACACACACACACACACACACACACACACACACACACACACACACACACACACACATATTTTATGTCAAAACAAATTTTTATTTTGGATTTAATATTCATGGTTAATCTTTGCCCAGCACTCATCTAAAGTCAGTGCTGAAAACCTCAGTATTACAATCAGAAATCGCAGAAATCTGAACAAGCTTAAAACATGTAAAGGCGCAGCGGTGTCTGATTCTGCTGACGCTAAACTCCGCGTTCCCGTAATCGGTGTGTTTCTGCTCTGTTTTCTGGAGTTTGCGGCGCAGTTAAAGCTGCTTTGAATGTTCGTCTGGAGTGAGGATGAGTCAGGCCTTTGTCTGCATTCACTGAGGGCCGCAGGGGGAAGGGAAACACACACACTCACACACACATAGACACACACGCACACACACACATAAAGCAGGAACGACCCCGACAGGGCCTCAGGACACAGTGCAGGATTACACATGCTAATGGACCCCAAACACACACATACACACACACACACACCTGAGGGGACGGGTGGGTGTCTGGAGCTCAGGTGAGGTTTAGAGCATAAAAACACCCAGAAGAAACATTTCATGCTTCAGTGTCGTTCATTAGAGGAGATAAGAGGGTTAAAAATCTCATTAGAGTTCTTATTTTAACACAAAACATTTGACTGAAAGAAATTTAATCTAAAAATAATAATAATGGCGATGCAGTTTTATGAAGCAAAGGCCATTTTAGTGTTTGAGCACTTTTGATGCATTCATGTGGAAATATCTTATATTAAATTATGAAAGCATGAAAAATAAAGTGTACACTCACCGGCCACTTTATTAGGTACGCGTGTCCAACTGCTTGTAATGCAAATTTCTAATCAGCCAATCACATGGCAGCAGCTCACTGCATGTCGGCATGTAGACATGGTCAAGAGGATCTGCTGCAGTTCAGAGCGAGCATCAGAATGGGGAAGAAAGGGGATTTAAGTGACTTTGAACATGGCATGGTTGTTGCTGTCAGACGGGCTGCTCTGAGTATTTCAGAAACTGCTGATCTACTGGGATTTTCACGCACAACCATCTCTAGGCTTTACAGAGAATGCTCCGACAAAGAGGAAATATCCAGTGAGCGGCAGTTCTGTGGGTGCAAATGCCTTGTTGATGAGGCCAGAGGTCAGAGGAGAATGGCCAGACTGGTTCCAGCTGACAGAAAGGCGACAGTAACTCAAATAAGCACTCGCTACAACCAAGCTCTGCAGAAGAGCATCTCTGAACACACAACACGTCCAACCTTGAGGCGGATGGGCTACAGTTCAGTACAGGCCATGTTCAAATGGCCTCCACAGTCACCAGAGCTCAATCCAATAGAGCAGCTTTGGGATGTGGTGGAACGGGAGATTGGCATCATGGATGTGCAGCCGACAAATCTAAGAAATATTTCCAGTAGCTTGCTGAATCTCTGCCATGAAGGATTAAAGCAGATCTGGAGGTGAAAGAGGTCCGACCCGTGTACCTAAAAAAGTGGGCAGTGAGTGTGTAAAACAATATTAAGTTATAAGGGCAAATATTTAACCATTGAGTGCCTCTATTACACATATTTAAAGTCTCAGTACAGGTGCAGTGTTTCAAATTTCAGACGCTGCTTTGGTTTGTAATGAATAATTGTGGTCAGAGGTCAGAGTTCAGAGATGTTTACTCTCCTGCGACAGCAACACAATGGAAACATCAGCGGAGTGTTTGACTGAGGCTGTAAAACACTGCAGAGTAATGCAGACCCCGACAAGCAAACACACACACACAACACACACATACACTGTTTACTGCACACAGGTGTGTGCGTGCGTGTGTGTGTGTGTGTGTGTGTGTGCATGTGTGTGTTCGTGTGCATGTGTGTGTAAGGATCAACACAGCTGTGAAGTGTGTGCGTGTCTATGTGTCTGTGTGTGTCTGTGTGTGTGTGTTTGTGTGTTCACACTGCAGGAGTGAATGGCCCCAAATGTCACCCCAGCTTGTGTGTGTTTGGTCAGATGGTGTTGATGCTGCTTGTCCATCAGGAGTGTGTGTGTGTGTGTGTGTGTGTGTTCACACGCACACAAACATGCACATGCACTCAAACAAACACTCACACACACACACACACACGCACACATTTAGATATATTTCTCACACATACATAAAGATGCTCTCACACACACACACACACATACAGACATTCAAACACACACACACTCATACAGACGCTCACGCATACACATACAGACAGACACACACACACACACACACACACACAAACATACATACAGATGCTCAAACACATACAGACAGACTCTTACTCACTCACACACACACACACACACACATCTGTCTTATCTGGATGTTTGCAGTCTGCTGCTGTTCGGATCCTCCAGACGTCCTTGAGTTTCTCCACACGACACAATGTTTAATGTCTGAGGAACTGATGCCACAGAAACAATGAAGGTTTTGTCTAGCGTGATGTTCAGACGCTGATGAAGCACAAATAACAGGAGATTCCTGAACTATTATAATCCCCAGAGCAAACCTACTCACAGTAGCACTCTCTAAAGAGGAAATCAGCGTATATATTCATGCGTTTGTTCTGAAACAACCAACATATTTGCTGCATATATTTATATTATATGTTTAAGATGAAGGGTGGCACAGTGGTGTCGCACTGTGGCCTCACTGCAAGAAGGTTGCTGGTTTGAGTCTCGGTTGGGTCAGTTGGTGTTTCTGTGTGGAGTTTGCATGTTCTCCCCATGTTGGTGTGGGTTTCCTCCGGGTGCTCCGGTTTCCCCCACAGTCCAAACACATGCGCTATAGGGGAACTGATCAACTACACTGGCCGTAGTGTATGAGTGTGTGTGTTTCCCAGTACTGGGTTTCAGCTGGAAAGGCATCTGCTGTGTAAAGCTTATGCTGGAATAGTTGTCGGTTCATTCCGCTGTGGTGACCTCTGATACTAAGCTGAAGGAAAATGAATGAATGAATTTAAAAGAAGTAAATTTAATTACAAGTTTGCTTGTTTCCATAGCAACATTTACTTTTTATTTACATATATATTGTCAAGTTCTGAATCTAAAACTGAAATAAAGATGAATAAAGAATAATGAGATGTAATGCAAATGTAAAATACTAACATTATTGAACAATATTTAAATTAGTTGATTTAAATTTGTAATGAATTAACATTCAAATATTAACACTGTAATATTATAATATGGAATGTGCTAGAAATATGCAGTATATGCTAAAACAATTAATTCCCAGAAATTAATTGACAATTATATTATTAATAATTATTGTTGAAATTTAATATACATTTTATTATTAAACGCTGTTAGGGAAGTCTAATGCAAAGAAGCACTCATAACCAAACTAATAATAAAAGTCTCAGCCATATCACCCTGCAGCCCAACACCGGTTACTCACTGAAGCTGAGCAGGACTGAGTCTGGTCAGTATCCGGATGAGAGACCACATGAGAAAACTAGCTTGCTGTTGGAATTGATGTTAGTGAAGCCTGCAGGGGGCGCTCAACCTGTGGTCTGTGAGTCTTAATGCCCCAGTATAGTGAAGGGGACTCTATACTGTCAGTGAGCGCCGTCTTTCAGATGAGATGTTAAACCGAGAATCTGACTCTCTGTGCTCATTAATAACCCCATGGCACTTCTGGTGAAGAGTAGGGGTGTAACCCTGGAGTCCTGGCCAAAGTCCCTCCATTATCCCTTACACATCATGGCCTCTCAACCATCCCCATCCACCAAATTGGCTCTTTCACGGTCTCTCCACTATACCTATAGCTGGTGTGTGGTGAAGCACTGGTGCTGTTGTCCTGTGGCATTCAAGTACAGCTGCACACTGGTGGTGTTGAGACCCCCCTCATGATTGTAAAGCGCTTTGGGTGTATGGCCATACATGATAAATGCACTATATAAATACAGAAAAATAAAAATAATAATATTAAAAATATATTCTTGATCTTAATTAACTTTTTATTATAATGCATGTAAAATAGCTCTGAACATTTAATTGTGTGATTATTAAGCTTCATTTAAGAAGCCAACACACTCTCTCCTCAGCAGTTATTATTTTCCCCAGCAACCAAACCATAATAATCCCATAATAGTCCAGTGATTATAACGTCTGTGTGAGAGGAGTCCTTCTTGATGTCAGTGAATGGGGAAAATCTCTTTTATTTCCACACGTTTGACTGCGGAGTTTCCTGAAATCTGTGCATCAGAAGGAGACAGATGCTGTCATTACACTCTGATCACAGAGGAGTGAGCGTGCGTGTGTGTGTTTTCATTTTCATATTGCTAAGCATCCAGTAAACACACACACACACACATCTGATAATCACAGCATCATCATCATCTTATAGTGCAACTTTATTAGTGGATTTGGGTTAGGTAGAATTTTGTGGATGGATTTTTGTTTGTGTGTGTGTGTGTGTGTGTGCATGTTTGTGTTTGCATGTGTCAGTGTGCCTCTGTCTGTCTGTGTGTGTGTGTGTCTGTGTGTTTGTTTATGTGCATGTGTGTGTCTGTGCAATAGTGTAGCTTAAATATTTCGTGTTATCTTTCAGGGTTTGTTAATTGTGTGTATTTGTTGTTTTATTTGATTATATTCAATTTATTTTAGTATAATTTTGAGTATATTTCAGTGAGGTTTCCATTTATTGTTTAAGATTTAGTTATAGATAGAGACATCAGTCTCATGTAAAAGTATTTGTATAGCCTGTCTCGTGTGTATAGTGAAGGATCTTATAGTATGTGTTAGTTATGCAGAGGTTTTTTAAATAGCTCTCATGTCCAGAGTTGGGTTTGTTCTTATGATTAATTTATGTTGCAGCGTGGTCCTTCAAGACTCGACATATGTTCCTCTGTATGTCCACACATGTAGCAGAAGGACAAACTCGACTTCACTTGACTTGGATGCAAAGATTAACCAGTTTCATTATTAACCACAATTTAATTCGTCACGGTTAATTAATAGTAAAGGCTCTCAACACCGCATTCCTGCACGAAACAAAACTACTGGAAAGTTGTTCCAACTGTGCGCTAGTTTAAAGTTCACAATACCCACACACACTGGATTAAAGGCTGATTTTAACTATGGCTGTGACCATTAACTAAGGGCCATTCGCATATCCCGTCTTTTGTGCGTGCAACTTTACTATTTTAAATGCATACGGCTTGCACATTGCCCCGAACGCATCGTAAACCGTGTGTCAAGAACTGACTGATCAACTTCATACTTTTGGCACAATCTGCTGCAATCTAATCCTTACAGATCGCTGGTAAACACACGTATCACATAGGACTACAAATCTGCTAGTATATGGACTACAAGATCCGGTCATGCAACACACACACACACACACACATGCTCCAAGTCTCCATTGATTACACTCCCACAGCCAATGGACTACACGCATATATACGGCTTGCCTTGACACTCTCATTGCTGAGACTTGTTTACCTGTTAGTTTTCTGATGATTTTATTATTTGTTATTTAAAATAAAAAATCAAAATCAAAATCATTTTTGAATTTTGCTTTTCCGTCTTTCACCATGAAAAAGAAAAACAAGCAGTTTTATTGATTTACGTTTTAAAATCAAAAAACGGAAAAAAAAACTCATTGAGTTTCAATTTTCATTTGTTAATTTTAAAATGAAAACTTTAAAACAACTTATTTTTCGTTTTTCAAAACCTGTTTCTAAAATGAAAATCCAATGACCAAAAGATACACTGACCTAATATGTAGCTAGATTTACATTAGACGAATACATTTGTTATTATTCTTATTTATTTATTTATTTATTCATTGTTCTGACATTTATTTTAAGTGTAAAATTATTACTTAATTTTTAAAACAAAATCTATAGTTGTTGCATGCATCCGTAGTTATTGTTATGATAATTTAATAAGTTAAATTATTGGAAAAATGAATAATATTGACCTTAAAATAACTAATAAAAAATAAAAGCTGCTTTTATTCTATTGTTTTTTATTCTATTATGCTTTAATTATATTGTTTTATTTATAGCCGAAACAAAACAAATAAAACTTTCTCCAGAAGAACAAATATTAGAGGAAATATTGTGAAAAATTCCTCAATCTGTTTAACATCATTTGGGAAATATCTGACAAATAAATAAAATATTGCGAATAGTTCTGACTTGAACTGTAAATACATTTACACCATTTTTATTTGATGTATTTATTTGTATCCTCTAATATTGTGTTCGTCCTGCAGGTGTTCCAGGTGGCGTACATCATCATTAAAGCGGCGAACTCTCCTCGGCCTGGAAACTGGATTCTGGAGCGTTCCCTGGACGGCGTGAACTTTCAGCCGTGGCAGTTTTACGCCATTAGCGATACTGAGTGTTTGACGCGCTACAACATCACACCGCGCATCGGCCCGCCGACATACAAGAGAGACGATGAGGTGATCTGCACATCGTACTACTCTCGCCTTGTGCCGCTGGAGCATGGAGAGGTGAGCAAACTGTGTGTGTGTGTGTGTGTGTGTGTGTGTGTGTGTGTGTGTGTGTGTGTGTGTGTGTGTGTGTGTGTGTGTGTGTGCGCGTGTGTGTGCGTGTGCGTGTGCGTGCGCGTGTGTGTGTGTGTGTGTGTGTGTGTGTGTGTGTGTGTGTGTGTGTGTGTGTGTGTGTGTGCTTTATGCTCTCTTTTAAATCAATTTTAATATATTTTTTTAAATGTTGTGTTTTTTATGCTTATGTTTTAGTAAATTTTATTACATTTTTAGTTATAATTATTAATAATTTTAATAAAAATTAATCATGTTTAATTTCAATTATATTTTCCTTGGCAACTATCAGAAGTAAAAGATACATTTTATTTTGTTTTATTTTATTTTATTTTAATTATATTACATTTTTATTAAATTTTATTGTTTATTTAATTTTTATTTAATTTATTTTATTATTTTTTTAATTTTTAATTTTATTTCATTTTATTTTTTACTGGACAGCTGAATAAAAAATGCTTTTAATTTAATTTTTATTTTTATTTTTTACATTTTATTTACTCAATAGCTAAATAAACTGCTTTTATTTTTTATTATATTACATTAAATTAAATTATATTTTATTTACTGGACAGCTGTAAAAAAAAAACTTTTTTTTATTTTGTTTAATTTTTACTGGGCAGCTGAATAAACTGTGCTTTTATTTTTATTGTATTTTTTAACCATGCATATTTTATTTTATTATTACTGGACAGGTTTTTATATTCAATTAAATTTTATATTATTTTGAATAGACAGCTGACTAAACCGTGCTTTTTCATTTTATTACATTATTATATTACTGCACATGAAATAAACAAAGCCATGTTCTGTGAGGTGTTTTACAGTGTCAGTCTCTCTGCAGATCCACACGTCTCTGATTAACGGCCGTCCCAGCGCTGACGATCTGACACCGGAGCTGCTGGAGTTCACATCGGCGCGGTTTATACGCCTGCGCCTGCAGAGGATTCGGACGCTCAACGCAGACCTGATGACCCTCAGCTACCGAGACCCCAAAGACGTGGACCCCATCGTCACCCGACGGGTACCAGTTTACCACATTACTGCTTTAAAGAAGACCAGTTACGCAGAAATCACGTTTATAAGGAGTTGTGTGTCAGCAGTGTGTAAATATATCCAGCCTCTCATGATAAACATTAACTCTATTTCACTTGATGAGTGAAGCACTTTGATTGACATTCTCCCTTTGTACGTGTCATCAGAGGGGGAAAGCCCCGCCCACTAGTGCACATCTCTCCATCTCATTAGCATAAACAGCAGCCCTGAGTGAGAAGCAGCCGTCTGTCCATTAGCCATTAGAGTGTTTGAGCTGCTGAAGATGATGTCAGCATAGACTAAGAGCATTATAGATGTGGAGTTTTAGATATATTTTCATTTAATATTCTGCATTAATATTTAATACCTTTCTTTAAATAAATTGGAACTATACCTAAATTCAATTTTAATGATTAGTGATAAGAAAGCTGTTCAAACTTATCGAAGTTGTGCTGTGTGCTTAATATTTTTAATATTTCATGTGTGTTTCTTTGTTTTTTTCTAATCTCTTTCTTACTATACTCAATTTAATTTCTTACTTTAGTTCAATTTAATTATTAATTTCTTAATTGTAAAATTATTTTAGGGGGTTACGATAGTGTATATTAATATCTTCTGAATGAATAACTGTATTATGGTCTGTTTTTCAGTATTATTACTCCATCAAGGACATCTCAGTGGGCGGGATGTGCATCTGCTATGGCCACGCCCAGAGCTGCCCCTGGGACCCTGTTACCAAGGTAACCGTCAACACATTGGAGCTGAAGCTGCCAATCAAACTATAGTGTGCCATTAGACCCGCCTCTCTAAACAAACAAATACGTTAATGAAGTATAAATACAAAATAATCTTTGGTAACAAGTTTAAAGGGTCGCGAAACACCCAAACACATTTTTGAGATGTTGACAGTCATATATATATATATATATATATCTGTGTCTCACGATGCTAAAAACAAAAAAGTGAAAAATGCTTGTTTTGGGGTTATTTCGAGCAAATTTATTCTCCGGTTTGAAAATGAATGTTGAAGCTGTGTCAGAGCGATTAGATCCTTGTGTGTATTCCAGCGTGGAGACTGGATGTCAGTACAGGCAAGTACTACGTGACGTTTTTGAGACTTCATTATTAATTCATGACAAAGACTTGGTTCGAACCAATCAGCGTGCTCTATTGTGAATGAGGTGCAACTTCATTAATATGCATGATAAAGCTTCAAAGGCTGCTTTTACCTGTTACAATGTTCGGAGAGACGCCATGTTGTGTTGCCAACTGCAGTGATGCAGCTTTAACATTTATTTGCAAACCGGAGGAATGCATTTGCTTAAAATAATGCAAAAACAACTAAATTTTCACCTTTTTACTGAAATATATGTGTGCTAATAGTGTTTTTAACCGACACATATATGACTGTCAACATCTCAAAACATGTTTTCTGTTGTTTCATGACCCTTTAAGTCACGATTAATGCTATTAACTACTGGATTATTACATGCCTATTATTAAGATATGAACTGTTCATTAGTAGATATATTGGATGATCTTATTCTGCATCCCTAATCCTACCACAACCTAAACCCAACTTTAACCTCTATGATTAATAAAGTGCTAATAATTAGTTTATTAAGCTAGTAGTGTTAGTTAATGGTTTGTTAATGTCGTGAATTGTGACTTACAATAAAGTGTTATGGTTTTTCTGCCTATTTTATAACTAAAAAGAGTCCTTTATGGTATAAAAAATTTATTAATATTTTTAAGTGGTCCCTTATTTGGACAAGAGTCATGATACTGCATTACTATTATTTCAGAGTGAAAGTAATATGTGTATGAAGTGAATCAATTTATATTGTATACAGTTGCAGTCAGAATTATTCGCCCCCTTTATATTTCATTTTTAATATTTCCCAAATGATGTTGAACAGATTCAGGAAATGTTCACAGTATTTCTGATAATATTTGTTCTTCTGGAGAAAGTCTGATTTGTTTTATTCTGTCTAGAATAAAAGCAGTTTTTAGTTTTTTAAATAATAATAATAACAATTCATTTTATTTGTAAATGGCGCCTTTCTAGACACTTAAGGTCGCCTTACAATAAGCATCAGCAGACATGCTAAACAAATTAAACATTACTAAAAACAATCATTGACCAAACAAGTTAAAACATAATAGCGAATATAAAAGAACATAATAAAAACATGATAAAAAAATTGTTAAGTAAAAGCCTGCTTAAAAAGATGGGTCTTTAGACGTGATTTAAAATTGTGAAGACTATCACTGCTCCTAGATCTAGTAGAAGTGAGTTCCAGAGGAGCCATAGAGCTAAAGGATCTGTCTCCCATTGTGCTGAATCGAGTACGAGGTGGTACCAGGGTGAAGTTGTTGGCTGATCTAAGGGTACTAGAAGGGGTGTAGATATGGAGAAGTTCAGTGAGATATTGAGGAGCGAGATTATGAAGTGCCTTGTAAGCTAGAAGTAATATTTTAAAATCAATTCAATACTTTACTGGAAGCCAATGAAGCTGATAGAGGAGTGGTGGGACGTGCTCGTGAGATGGGGTCCTAGAGATGACACGAGCTGCATGGTTCTGAACCAGTTGGAGTTTATGGAGAAGTTTGGAAGGAAGTCCAGAAAGAAGTGCATTACAGTAGTCAAGACGTGAAGTAACTAATGCGTGGATGAGAATGGCTGTGTTATTAGTTGTGAGAGAAGGGCGGAGACGAGTGATATTACGCAGGTGGAAATATGCTGTACGTGTAATATTATTAATGTGAATTTCAAATGAGAGTGTGCTATCCAAGAGGACACCCAAACTCTTTACCTGCATGGAGGGAAAAATTGTACTGTTATCAATGTCTATAGTGAAATGATCAGCTTTATCCAAAACACTTTTAGTGCCGATGAGAAGGGCTTAAACACCATTTTAAGGTCAATATTATTAGCCCCTTTGTTATATTTGCTTTTGATAGTCTACAGAACAAACCATCATTATACAATGATTTGCCTTAATAGCCTAACTTTACCCTAATTACCCTAGTGAAGCCTTTACATGTCACTTTAAGCTGTATAGAAGTGTCTTGAAGAATATCTAGTCTAATATTATTTACTGTCATCATGACAAAGAGAAAATAAATCAGCTATTAGAGATGAGTTATTAACACTATTATGTGCAGAAATGTGTTGGAGAAATCTGCTCTCTGATAAACAGAAACTGGGGGGAAATAAACAGGGGGGTTAATAATTCAGGGGGGCTAATAATTCTGATTTCAACTGTATATGAGTTATATGTACGAGTATATGATATATATGAGTTTTATTTATTTATTTTTGTTTGTTTCCACACTGTGTTTAAATATTACTTTGCATTTATCAAAATGGCATTTTTCTGTGTGTGAGTTTGGGTGTGTGTGTATATAGTGTATATGAGTGTGTGTGTGTGTGTGTGTGTTAGAATGTTCGTGCATGTTTTTGTTTGTGCATGTGTGTGTGTGTGTGTGTCTCATTCTCTTGTCTGTTGTCTCCGCAGAAGCTGCAGTGTGTGTGTGAACACAACACTTGTGGTGAGAGCTGTAATGAGTGTTGTCCTGGATACCATCAGGAGCCATGGCAGCCGGGAACGCTCTCCGACGGCAACACTTGCGAGAGTAAGACACAATGCACTGGTCGTAACTGTAGGAAAAGTACATTGATGATACACTGATAGATAGTGATAAATAAATACATATTTAAATACTGGCGTCATGGTGGTGCAGTGGGTAGCACAATCACCTCACAGCAAGAAGGTCGCTAGTTTGAGCCTCGGCTGGGTCAGTTGGCATTTCTGTGTGGAGTGTGTATGGATGTTTCTCAGTGTTGGGTTGCAGCTGGAAGGGCATCCTTTGCGTAAAACATGTGCTGGATGGGTTGGCAGTTCATTCTGCTGTGGTGACCCCTGATTAATAAAGAGACTAAGACAAAGAAAGCACTCAGTCAAGTTGACATTATTTTGTACATTGGATTCAGCTATAATAAAATATATATTCAGCAAACTCAATTATTGTAAGCATTTAGCTGAAAACAGCATGATTTACTAAAGCTTTTAGACCTAGGGCGCTGTCATCTTGGAATATTGCTGTGTTTGACGTCATTGGGTTGGTTCCATTCCCTCAGCTGAACAGATACAGTGGAGGTAAAAGACTGAACACGGAGACTATCAAGCCTAATTTAACCCAATGCGTGACATTGTGAAGGTGGAGCTGGTGCAGATACAAGCATCAGACGTGTGTCTAATATAAAAATTAGGGATGCACATTATATCGGCGGCAATATCGTTATCGGCCGATAAATGCTATTTTTAAGATTATCGTTATCGATCCGATGTCTAAATTAAGCCGATATATTTAAGCCGATAAATTGTGTAATTGTACAGAACTGAATGCCTTGCGCATGCGTGGGGTGAACTTGTTTAGACGTCCTGTACACTATATTGGAGCTCTCCTCACATTGTTTGTTCATTCAAAGTCCGTCCTTTCTTCGTGTGGTATTGCTGTGCTTTAATAACTAACCATGTTCCTTAGCATTGTAGATATGTTTGATTGACTGCCATTTAGGGGTGTGACTATAACCGCATACCGCCATAATGAGATGATGTGCATACAAGCATGATGTTAAACTGCAGTGATGTGGTTATTATCGTCATCACCGCCCATTTTTAGTTTATTATTTATTTTTGCTCCTGAATCTTTCAGGATTGTATAGAAAAACAGAATAAAAGGAATAAAAGGCCTGCCCTAAGTATTTTCCACTTACAAATTTAAATTACAAAATGAAAACACTGACTGAATCCTTTTTAGCAACCAGCATAGGCTATTTTTATTTCAAATTTATTTTAATAAACCAGACCTACTAACTCAAATCAATCGCTCCATGGAAAATAAGCATTTTTAACGCACCGCTGTAATTTCTATATCCCAAACCCTTTTCAATATTTTTAATACAAGTCTTTATTTTAAAGATTATGACATGAGAATATGATTTTACCTCAGCGCTGCACTTTTCTCCTTTTCTCATTCTCCCTCGTGCTGAGTTCAGGTGCAGAGTGTCAAACCGGCACAAGAATATCAGTATATTAATATAGGCTTTGCTAAAAGGCTTGTCAAATGTAGGTCTTTTTTTTTTTACAGAAGGCAGAAGTTATAAACAGACACGCATGCTGCGACTGCGGTGAAGAGACAACCATCGCATATGTTGACCTATTTAAAGTAGGCGATAGGCTATAGCATATAATAATTTTGTATTAAAAAGTTTATAAAAAAGTAGCCAATATATCACAGGGGTTTGTGCAGCAGCAATTACAGTGGAGCATTAATCAAATCCTTTTTTCCTGCGGAGCGAAACAAATTCTGCACAGTTGTGTAGCGGATGGGGACGCACAAAAATATACAATTCATAAGAAAAATATTCTTAGAACGAATTTCGTTTCATACAATTTTATCTTAGTTTTTGTCGGTCAGTTATTTTTATATATATATTTATCTATATATGTATATTAGACACACATCTGATGCTTGTATTTGCAGCAGCTCCCCGTCCACAACGTCACGCATTGGGTTAAGTTAGGCTTGATAGTCTCCTTGTTCAGTCCATTACTTCCACTGTATCTGTTCAGCTGAGGGAACGGAACCAACCCTGTGACGTAAGACAGCCATATTCCAAGATGACAGCGCCCTAGGTCTAAAAGCTATAGTAAATCATGCTGTTTTCTGCTAAATGCTTACAACAACCGGAATTGCTAAAATGAAAATGATAAACAGCCATATTCACAACATCACAGGACCTTTGAAGTGCACATGAAATCCAAACTAACATATTGATTCTGTGAGCTCATATGTGTGTGCTCTCTCTCGTTTACCAGAGTGTAATTGTCACAACAAAGCCGATGACTGTTTCTACAACCAGACGGTGGCGGATCTGAAGCTGAGCATGAACACACACGGCCAGTTCACAGGAGGAGGAGTGTGTGTGAACTGCAGACACAATACAGCGGGAGTGAACTGTGAGACCTGTGCGGACGGATACTACAGACCCCACCAGGTGAGTGTCACAGGCGGAAATAGCAAGTGTTTACAATAAATCGAACGCGTTACCCAAAACTTACCCCAGACAGATTTAGGAGGGGGAATAATAATAATAATCATCATCATCATCATTAATAATAAATATGAAATCTAAACACCAAACACCAATCGCACAACTTCTGTTCAACAGCTCCATTTATCACAAAGCCTCACACATATTACAAAAGTCAGTCATTTTTTAGAGGTTACATATCTGAGCTTTTCAGGATGTTCAAGATGGCTTTCAGCTCCAGAAGTGTTTGGATTCAGCTGCTCATATGTGTGTATGTGTGTGTGTGTGTGTGTGTGTGTGTGTGTGTTTCAGGTGTCTCGATATGCAGAAGAGCCGTGTGTGGAGTGTCAGTGTGATATGAGGGGTTCAGTGAGTCCTGTGTGCATCAGAGATGATAATCACGCAAACCCAGACGCAGGTCGAGTATCGTCATCTGTTTCTGCAGATTCAGCATGAGTGTGTGTGTGCAGTGTGTGATGTTGTTTGTGTCGTGCAGGTCTGTCTCCAGGTCAGTGTGTGTGTAAGGAGGGTTTTGCGGGAGAGAAGTGTGACCGCTGTGCGTTCGGCTTCAGAGATTTCCCGGTGTGTTCTCGCTGCGAGTGTAACCTGGATGGGAGCCACAACACCGACCCCTGTATGGAGTGTGTGTGCAAGGTACTAAAACACACACACACACGTCACTCACAGGGTTGGGTAACACACTTTAAGAAAAAACTTTTAAAAAGTCTTGTTTGATTTTGTGTTGTTTTATTTTATTTTGTGTATTTTTGTTTTGTTTTTGTGTTTTTCTTTTCTTTTGTTTAGTTTTTTTTGTTTTGTTTTGTTTTTGTTTTTTTTATGCTTAGTTTTTAGTATTTTTTTTTTGTTTTGTTTTTTGTTTTGTTATGAATTAAAAATTTTTAGATTTTGTGTTTTTTGTTTATTTTTTGTTTTGTTTATTTTATTATTTTTTTGTTTTCTTTTTTGTTTTTGTTTAGTGTTCTGTTTTTGTGTTTTTTGTTTTGTTTAGTTTTTGTGCAGGGTTTTTTGTTTTTTGTTTTGTTTTGGATTTTTTAAATTTAGATTTTGTGTTTTTTTGTTTTGTTTTTTGTTTTGTTTTTGTGTTTTATTTTGTTTTGTTTTTTTCTTTTGTTTTGTTTAAATTTTAGCTTCATTTTTTGTTTAGTTTTTTGTTTTGTTTTTGTGTTTTTGTTTTGTTTTTATGTTTTTCTTTTATTTTGTTTTTGTGTTGTTTTTTGTTTTGTTTTGTTTTTTGTTGTTTTTTGTTTTGTTATGGATATTTTTAATTTTTATTTTGTGTTTTTTGTTTTGTTTTATTTTGTTTTGTGTTTTTTGTTTAGTTTTTTGATTTTGTTTAGTTTTTGTGTTTTTTTTGTTTTTTGTTTTTTTTTCATTTTTTGTTTAGTTTTTTATTTTGTATTTGTGTTTTTGTTTTTATGATTTTCTTTTATTTTGTTTTTGTGTTTTTTTTTTGTTTTTTTGTGTTTTAATTTGTTTAGTTTTGTTTTAGTTTTAGTTTTTTGTGTGTTATTTTCTTTTGTTTTGTTTTTTCTTTCGTTTTTGTTTATTTATTGTTTAGTTTTTCTGTTTTTACTTTGCTTTTTTTCTTTTGCCTTTGTGTTTTTGGTTTTGTTTTTGTGTTTTTGTTTTGGTTTTGTTTCGTTTTTTATGTTGTTTTGTTTTGCGTTTTTTTTTTTCTTTTGTTTTTGTGTTTGTTTTTGTATTTTTTTTTGGTTTTGTTATGTTTTTTTTGTTTTGTTTTATATGTGTTTTTATTTAGTTTTTGTATGATTTTGCTTTTGTTAAGTTTTCACACACGTCACACACACAGGGTTGGGTTACCTTTAAAAGTGAATTTATAGTATGAAAGTGCTGAGGTGGTTGAAAAAAACAGTTAATTGTTTTATTGGTACGTAAAGATTTTCATTTTGTTTTGTTATAGTTCGTCTGTGTTTTAGTTTAGTTTTTAGTTTATTTTAGTTTATATATAAGCAAAGACTAATAATTCAAACAATATACTTTAAATGGTTAATTTCCTAAGCATGTCCTTTTGTCTGACAAATAAAACCTTTAGTTGAAAAATATAATATTTCTTCTAAATATATTTAATGTATCTCCTTCTCTGAACTGTTGGATTGATTTACAGTATTAAATATAAGTACTTTGTAAAAAACTGTAATGAAATGACCTATAGATGTACACTAATATCTTACTTTAGTTTATCAGTGTATCAGTCATTTAGTTACAGTAGCTAGTTAGCTTAACAAATTTTTACACCCAACACTGTGAGAAATGCTGGATGTTTTTTTTAAACATTTTCTCTCTCTGTGTGTGTGTGTGTGTGTGTGTGTGTGTGTGTGTGTGTGTGTGTGTGTGTGTGTGTGTGTGTGTGTGTGTGTGTGTGTGTGTGTGTGTGTGTGTGTGTGTGTGTGTGTGTGTGTGTGCGTGCTTGTGTGCGTGCGTGCGTTTGTGTGTGTGTGTGTCCCCTCAGGCGAATGTGATGGGCTCTCACTGTGACCTGTGTAAGCAGGGCTTCTATAACCTGCAGGCCAGCAATCCTGAAGGCTGCACCGAGTGTTTCTGCTTCGGTGTGTCAGATGTGTGTGAGAGCTCCACCTGGTTCAGCAGCTCGGTACATTTATTCACACACAATCTCACCCGCACACACAAAAAAACACACAAACCAAAAACAAGTTGAAGTGACCCTGAGTGTGTCTGTTCAGGTGGTGCACAGAGACGGCGTCCTCCATCGCCTGCACCAGACCTCCATCAGCTTCTGGTCTCCAGTTTCTGATGAAAACCTGATCATCTCCAACAGATCCACAGATGCAGACCCCTCCTCTGTGTGGACATGGGCCGCTCCGGAGCCTTTCCTCAATAACAAGGTGATCTGTGTGTGTGTGTGTGTGTTTGTCTTTCTGTATTTTTATATTATGTTATCATATATATATATATATATATATATATATATATATATATATATATATATATATATATATATATATATATATATATATATGTGTGTGTGTGTGTGTGTGTGTGTGTGTGTTTGTTTACTTTGCTTTGTACTTTTATAAACCATTAACAATATATAGAAAGAGATGAAACTATAAGAAAGAGTTGAAGAATAACAAATGTTGAACGGAAATTAAATCAAAATTAATCTAAAATGACAATTCAGAGCTGCTTTTTAACTGAAGCTTGTTTAGTAACTGTTCATCATCCACACTGATGCTGTTATTTTCTTGTGTATTACTGTGAAGCTGCTTTAAATCAGTCTGCGTGTATAAAGTGCTGCATTTGTAACTTGTACATCTCCGTCATTTGTTTCTGCTGTAGCTGACGTCATATGGAAGTTTCTTGAACTACAGTGTGGCGTATGACACTTCTGAGGAGAACGTGGACAAAACACTGCGCTCACACTTCAGCGTAATTATTGAGGTGAGATGATCAGTATTCTGCGTTTATCTGGATGTATTTGTTGAACAGCGGCTCAGTGGCGGATTTAGGCAATATGGGCGATCGCCCAGGGCGGCATCTTGCTGGGGGCAGCATGGGGAGTAAAAGCTTTGAGTTATGATTTACTTTATGCAAGTGTATTAATTTAGGGTGGTAATCCTAAAATAAAGATGTTAGGGGACATTCACATTTGCCGTCTTTTGCGCAAGTTTGTTATTCTTTATGTACGACCAAAAGAAATATGGTGAAAACAAATGAACGCATGTGCACAGAAAACCATTCCCGCACGCCTCACACGCGCTGCTACTGATCCCAGTTGCACATGCATGCTGATAAAATACACACTGCTCATGCACCGAAGTAACAGCGTTTTATGTAGACATCTCAGCACGCAGTGAGTTTTGCGAGTCCATAAGGCTGAAGTTTATATAATATAATGTTGATGTTATTTTAACTAAGCATGTCTATGAAGCAGAAAGGAGGAATACTGGGTCAGGGAGGTAACTAAAGCTGCGTCCCAAATCGCATACTTATGCACTATTCTACGCCATTTTGTAATATGAATAGTGTAAGTATTGTGTTCACACTGAAAATTCTAAAAAATAATAAGTGCACTTTAATTAACCGGATGATGCACTCATTCAGCCGCTAAAGTGAAGTGTGTAATGATGGACACTTCACGCACTCAACGAACGCAGGTTTGCTTACGTAGCGGAAGGGGCGGAGCTATCACATTTACATTTACATTTAGTCATTTAGCAGATGCTTTTATCCAAAGCGACTTACAAATGAGGACAAGGAAGCAATTTACACCACTAAGAGCAACAATGAAGAAGTACTAAAGGCAAGTTTCAGGTCTGTAAAGTCTAAGAAGGGAAGTGTTAGTAATTTTTTATTTTTTTTATTTTTTTATTTTTTTGTACAGTTAGTGTGATATTCAAATAGGCAATTGCAGATTAGGAAGTGAAGTGGAGACTATCAGACGCGCATGTTGAATAACTTTATTTATTTTGGATGGTGAAAGCAAAATTCTCCTACGAGAGTGATTATAGCGCCTCCCGATGGTGAATACGGCAGTACTCACGGCAGGTATATTTGATAATTCAGTCGTTTATTTCACTGATTTGGCAACCATCAAACGTCATCAGGGAAACGGTTTGAATTTCCGCTTAGTAAAAAAAACATTAGTGTGCCATTTGGGACGCCACTACATACATATACTATCCTGTTGAGTGTGTAAGTGCATAAGTACATAGTGCATGAGTGCATAGTGTATAGTGTGCCATTTGGGACGCAGCTTAAGACTTCATAACATCAATTTTTTGCCATTAGTCGAGTCTAAAGCCTGGTTTATACTTCTGCGTCAGGTGACCGGCGTAACTCACGGCGCATGCAACGCGCGCAGCTGTGCATTTATACTTCTGCTGCTGTCTCTGTCGGTCTGCATTAACACTTCTGAAACGCTAGTGGGCAGTGAGGTGTAAATGTTCCTCTGTGTCGAGTTTCTTCTCTGCTGTTTTGCTTTTCCTGAACACTTCCGGGATGTACAAGTGACTCAAACTCGCTCATTTTGAGGTAGGAACCGGCGGACGTGCAACAACTTTAACTATGAGGTAAACACAGAACAAAACTTTCCATCCGGAGCTCCTTCACGGGACTCCACACTTGTAAACAATCACTACATTGGGTTTGCGGCATTCGCGCGGCTCTCGGTCCCGCCCAGACTCGTCAGCGCTACCAAGTCGACCAATCACAGAGCTTACGCTACGCGTTGTTGCGACGTGTAGTTACATTTTTTGAGAGGTGCACGTCAGTGACGGCGAAGGCCACGGTGAAGGGCTATGCGTCAGCGCCATAGCATACGCCGGCGTTTGACACAGAAGTATAAATCAGCCTTAAGACAACAGACAATTCTGTAAAACATGTATTTTTTAGTATTCTATAGAATTATCTTAATTAATATTCACGCAAAAGATTTTGTTAAAGTGATCCTAGAATATTACTCCAGTTGTTACATTGTTTTCCAGTTACATTTAGGATTGATTTCTGTTACTTATTTAAAATAATAATAATTTTATAATATTAATAATAATAATTTTATTTAAAATAAATATAAACAAATGGTTATATTTATTAAAAATAACTAAATATATTTAAATGTATTTATAATACATATACCTTTTTTTTTTCTCGGGAGATGTTGGAGGAGGTATATTTGGGGTGGTTTCGCTCAGGGTGCCATTTAAACAAGAACTAGAACCCCCACTGCAACGGCTGCTTCTCACTCAGGGCTGCTGTTTATGCTAATGAGATGGAGAGATGGGCACCAGTGGGCGGGGCTTTCCCCCTCTGATGACACGTACAAAGGGAGAATGTCAATCAAAGTGTTTCTGCATCAAGTCTGATTATATCAAACACAATTAATACATGTTGAGGCTGTTGGAGATATTCACACACTGCTCACACACACACACAACTTGGGTTAAACATCACATAAATGAGACTTCTGCATTATAAAATAGTACTTTATTGTGTTTATATCACTATAATGTGGCTGTGTAAACACAACAAACAGCTATCCAAATGTTGGTTTTGCATAATAGGAGCCCTATAATATCATGTGTGTGTGTGACTGAATGTGAATGTGTGTGTTACAGGGTAACGGGCGCACGCTGAGGCAGGCGCAGTCGGCTCGTCTGCTGCTGAACGCTCACACACACCAGCGTGTGTTTGTGCAGATGCTTCCGCAGATCTTCATAGACTCACACAGCGGCAGGAGCGTGCAGAGAGACGAGCTGATGACGGTGCTGGCGGACGTTGCTGCGCTCAGGGTTCGAGCCGAGCTGGAGGACAGCGCTGAGGGAACGCTCAGGTCAGACACATGCAGAACATATCCTGATGATTGCTTGACTCTGATTGGCTGATGATAGACAATACAGTCTGTACACTATAAAAACAATGGAAACCTATGGAAGGTCCCGACAATTCACAAAAACAAACCTCTGTGTGTGTGTGTGTGTGTGTGTGTGTGTGTGTGTGTGTGTGTGTGTGTGTGTGTGTGTGTGTTTCGTCCACAGGTTGAGTCACGTGTCTTTAGGTGTTGGAGACTCAAACTCCGATGTGTCTAAAATCTCTCTAGATGTGGAGCACTGTGAGTGTCCGTGGGGATATTCAGGCACTTCCTGTGAGGTAACAAACCACTTCCAGGTCACTTCATCAGTATTTTGCTGTATCCCAATTCGCATGCTGTCCATTTTAAATATTCAAGAGTTCACACTTAGCTGATGATTGATTATAAAGCTTGTTTGGCATGCTGTCCCGGGAGAGAGCCCTGAGCTCATGATCTTTGAGCCCGGGGCTCCCTCCCGTTGCAAGGCGAAAGGGGAGTTTGAGCTTAGGTACATGTAGAGAACTCCCCTGCTGTAGTAACCAATGAACAGTAAGTGAATGCTCTTGGAGATAACTATATACTAGAAGCATGTGTATGGTGCTGATTTAGATTAGTCAATTCATTTAAGCTCCATGTTTTTGGACGGTGGGAGGAAACCGGGAAACCCACTTGAGCACGGGGAGAAAGTGCAAACTCCAAACAGGAAGAAGGAGGAGTAGGGGTGGAAGGGGGGACTCTTCAAAATGAAGAGAGCAGTGGAATGAAACCCAGGGTATTTATAGCAGTTCAGGAGTCGTATGATTGGAGCATTGTGAATTGGATAATGCTAATCCAGCCGCTAGCAATCATAAGCACGTGATCCTCTCGACATTTATACATAAACTTCACGTAATTGAAAATAGAATAACTCCATCCTAAACTGTAGTGTGTTGAAGCGTCTGTACTCTAACTGCTGATTTTACCCATAATACTTTGCATGTTGGAGGTGAATTCGATTAGAACTACAAACTCAGGGAAAAGTCTAAACAAACTACAAACATGGCGGACGCACTAGACCAGCCGTCAACTAGAGAGGCTTCGGTAAAGATGTTAGAAAGACTGCTAATTAATATCTGGTCATCTGGACAACGTTTAATTCACATTTCCATGTTTTATTTGATCTGCAACAACAATGTGAACTCCTATAAAAAAATTCAATAAAAAACAGTGGTGCAGTAGGTAGTGCTGTCGCCTCACTGCAAGAAGGTTGCTGGTTCGAGCCTCGGCTGAGTCAGTCGGCGTTTCTGTGTGGAGTTTGCATGTTCTCCCTGCGTTCGTGTGGGTTTCCTCAGGGTGCCCCACAGTCCAAACACATGCGCTATAGGGGAATAGCGTAGGCAAAATTTTCCGTACTGAATGAGTGTGTATGGATGTTTCCCAGTGATGGGTTGCGGCTAAAAGGGCATCCGCTGCGTAAAAACTTGCTGAATAAGTTGCCGGTTCATTCCGCTGTGGCGACCCCAGATTAATAAAGGGACTAAGCCAACAAGAAAATGAATCAATGAATGAATGATATATATTTGTTTGGAAATTAACTTCTGAATGTATAATTATCCAAACCCCTGAGGAGATTTCTCTGCATGTAAGACTGTTGAATGGCAGATTAACACACAGCTGAATCTACAATAGCGTAGGTTATTAAATATGACTGAAGGTATGTGGATGATGTGTGGAGATGATTGACAGGGCTTGTAACTAAGCAACAGGTGCAGCATTTGTATTTGTGGACACATGGATGCACGCGTAAGCCAGTGTATGAAGTGTTTTTAACCCTGTGTTTGTGTGTGTGTGTGTCCTCAGTTGTGTATTCCTGGCTTTTATCGGGTCGGTGGGATTTTGTTCGGAGGAAACTGTCTTCCGTGCGAGTGTAACGATCACGCGACGGAGTGTGACATCAACGGAGAGTGTCTGGTAGGTTTTTAAAATGTGCAATGTTTATTTTGCTACGATAATGACCCGTTTCCACTGAGTGGTACGGTACGGGAGGCTTCGGGATGGGTCACCTTTATCAGGCTTGTGTCTCCACTGCCAAATGGTTCCAAAGGTACCCTTTTGGTGAGCGTGGTGTACGACAGATTGTTTCATTCGCCACCATTCTTGCTGGAGGAAATGTCTACAGCAGGGGTGTCCAAACTTTTTGGGCCGAGGGCCAGATGCAAAAAAAAAAACCGTTGTCGCAGGCCAAATTTTACATACATCACACAGACACGCATAGATAGATCAAGAAGTTTGTTATTTCTAATATAGACGCCCACGCGAGCTCTCTGAAGAAAGTGAAACCGCTTGTGCTTAGACGACCTCGTGAGCAACAACAGGACACGGCAGCTCTTCTTTTTTTTGGCTTTGTGGCTGTTCATTAAGACGAAGGTCTATTAGAGCTCAGGTCGACCACGGCTTGTTATTGTATGTATGTATTATCAAGCTGTAATGTCTCGGCTCTGTGTTTAAAAATTTCGCTTTGTTTGTTTTCATCCTCCTGCTTGTGCATTCGCTAGTGACGTCGATTTGTCTAGCTCCGGCTATTTGTTGTGGTAGGTACTCTTTGGAAAGGATTCCCAAAAAGTGGTACAGTACAGCTTTTTGGTACCTTTTGACAGTGGACACAAATGCAGTTTTTCCTCTAGGATTTTTTCCAGCGGTGGCAGCAGACACTGTTGGGCATTTTCCACAGATCTACCACTACATGTGGGGTTATTTCATTGACAAATGTCGTGGGCGCAGTATTCAGTCGAGATCGCATTCATGTAATAGCCTACAAGCATGTCAATCTCTGCTTAAGCGCCGATTTCCTCTGTTCTTGCACAAAACTTCTTGTGCAAATACACGCTGCTCAAGTGCAGATTTTCATGCGCCCCCCTAAGTAAACACTGCTGAAGTGTGATTTAGTGCGTGTGTGTAGCGAGTCCGTCTCCAACATTTATTAGATTTGCTAGGAATATTTATGAATGTCTCTGATAGACTTGCGGAGCGGACCGCGGCATTAATGCGTCCTGAAGTAAAGTGAAGCGGCTGTAAACTCCAGCAAGATAAAGTGATTATATGCAGAGCCACAGACCTTTATCTGTAAATAAAGTAGAGTTATGGAAACTGTGTTCATCATAACTGAAAGCTACGCTGTGTTTGCTGATCTCACGCATCATGCACCTGTCAGTCAGTCAGTCAGCACGTCACCTTAAAGGGTTAAACAGCATGCACAGCACTAAAAGTTTGCGCTGTTATTATTCACTTACCTTTTCATACGTTTTTGGTGCGATTTTAACCCGCTGTTTAAAAAACGACTGAATATTTTGAATAAGAAGCTGTAATGTAGGCGTGGCGGGATGAATTTTGGTGTGGCGCCCCGCTACGGAAGAATGAATGTAGTGGAAACCATGTAAATGCGTATCGCACCATAGTGTAAATGGGCCATCAGTTGAACAATTAATCTGAGCAGGTGAATTTAATGAAAATATATTTTGTTTCTCTTCAATCTTTAATCTTATAATACATTTTTCAGTTTAAATAATACATTTTTCATCATAAATGTCCTTTATGCAGTACTGTGAATGTTCCCACACGAATGCATTATTTTACATTGTGTAACAAAAGACTGTCTGAATTATTAAATGATGTTTATTTGTGAGTTTTGAAATAGTTTAGGGCAGGGGTTCTCAAACTGTGGTACGTGGGCTTCCTTCTAGTGGTAAGCGGAGATATCAAATGTGTCATGTACATGCTATATATATATTTCAAAATGTATTAAAATGATTTATATAGGAATATGAAATATATATATATATATATATATATATATATATATATATATATATATATATATATATATATATTTATTTATTTTTTTATTATTATTATTTTTATTTTTATTTTTTTAGTATGCTTGTTTTTTTTTACATATAACCAGGGCCAGATGGAATCGGCAGACGTTTTTTGCCATTTCTGCTGAGAAATTTGGGAAAAATCTGTGGATTTCTGCAGAATTATTTTGGGAGTATCCAGCGGAGTATCATAACTAAAACCATAATATATAAAATAAAAAGTAATAAATTACTGAATAAAAACTGAATTTGTCACGATTAGCGTGATCAAAACAATAACAAAAACGGGAACAAAAGATAGCGCATTCAAGTGCAGATTTTAATATAATATAGTGCAAAAACAGAGAACAAAAATCCAAAAATATCAATGCGCAAAGTAACAAACAAAACAAGAAACTAAAGCAGATAAACACGAACTGGACATTAGCAGGACACAAAAACAAGATCAGGAACAAACTCGATATACAAGACTTACTGGGCAACTTGACAAGGACAACAAGGTAGACAAACAACGCAATAACAAACAACGGAGGAATTATGGAATATATAGTCCAGTTAATCAACGGTAACACAGAACAGATGCGATGACAGATCAGTGTATGTGTTCCGGTGTATGCGCGTGGGATGTATGGAATTGTAGTCTTTCTGGGACGCTGTAGTGCATCAGGACTCAGAAGGCACTACAACGTCCCAGAAAGACTACAATTCCGCGCCCTCAGGTGTTCACTGACAGATGGGACAGAATTAATTCAGATTGACACATTTACTCAAGTAAATAAACAGAATTAATGATGGGCTAAAAATCTGCAGAAATCTGCGGAAGATCTGTGGAAATTCTGTGTAATTCTGAGCGCACAGATTCCGTGTGGGTCTACAAATAAGCACAGTGCAGTGTTAATGTTCAGACTATTTATAATGTTTAAAATGGCTGACAATAATAAATATTCTTAATAATATTAATTAATCTGCCATGTTTTAGAACTGTGCAGTGCTGTAGCTGCTTTACTGGGCTTACTACACTACTGTATTTCAATACTGCTCATTATGGTGCTACTTGATGAAAACAGTTTGAGAACCAGTGGTTCAGGGAATAAAAGTACTGTTTGGTCGGGAAAAAAATAGAAAGTCCCCACTAATGTTTGTGTTTGTGTGTGTGTGTGTGTGTGTGTGTGTGTGTGTGTGTGTGTGTGTGTGTCTCTAGGGCTGTGCGCACAACACCACGGGGCCTCACTGTGATCAGTGCCTGCCGGGTTTCTATGGTGACGCGAGCGAGGGGACGCCGGACGACTGCCAGAGATGCTCCTGCCCGCTGACACTGGCGTCAAACAAGTGAGTGACTGTGTGTTTGTGTTAGTGTGTGTGTGTGTGTGTGTGTGTGTGTGTGTGTGTGTGTGTGTGTGTGTGTGTGTGTGTGTGTGTGTGAGCAGACACATCCGGAAGCTGCTTTTGTGCGTCTGAATGTCTGAGCGTTTCTCACAGTAACACAAACTCAGTGTGTCTTCATTTAAAAGCACAGAGCGTGCGCTTTCACTGCACCATGATAACACACTTACTAAATTACCTGCAACTACTGTAGACTATATCACACATCTAAATATGCTTATTTTGACATGCACAAACTTTATTTTATTTTCATTTATTCATTCATTCACTTTCTTGTCGGCTTAGTCCCTTTATTAATCCGGGGTCGCCACAGCAGAATGAACTGCCAACTTATCCAGCACATTTTTATGCAGCCGATGCGCTTCCAGCTGCAACCCATCTTTGGGAAAACATCCACACACACATTCACACACACACTCATACACTACGGACAATTTAGCCTACCCAATTCCCCTATAGCGCATGTGTTTGGACTGTGGGGGAAACCGGAGCACCTGGAGGAAACCCACGCGAACGCAGGGAGAACATGCAAACTCCACACAGAAACAGCAACTGACCCGAGGATCGAACCCAGTGATCTTCTTGCTGTGAGGCGACAGCACTACCTACTGCGTTATTAAATATTATTATTGAATTTAGTTATTTAACTAGATGTAGATGTTAAATCTTATTGAGTTTTTCAAATGTTTTTATTTATCGTATATATTTAAATCTATATTATTTATGCACAACAAAAAAAGCACTATTTTAGTGCGGGGCAAAGATTAATTGTTTTTTTTACATGCTATATATGTGTGTGCACTGTATATTTATTTTGTATATATAAATACACACATGCTCGCATATATTTGAGAAAAGGCTTATTTATATTTAGAAATGATATATTTATATGCATTTTCCCAGGGTTGGGTTGCAGCTGGAAGGGCATCCGCTGTGTAAAACATGTGCTGGATAAGTTGGTGGTTCATTCCGCTGTGGTGACCCCAGATTAATAAAGGGACTAAGACAAAAAGAAAATGAGTGAATATATATGTATCCGGTGGTGCAGTGGGTAGCACGATCGCCTTACAGCAAGAAGGTTACTGGTTCGAGCCCCAGCTGGGCATTTATGAAATATAATGGGGAACATATATAATATAATTGTGGAGTTTGCATGTTCTCCCTGTATTGGTGTGGGTTTCCTCCGGGTGCTCCGGTTTCCCCCAGAGTCCAAACACATGTGCTATAGGTGAACTGATCAACTACACTGGCCCTAGTGTATGAGTGTGTGTGTGAATGAGTGTGTATGGGTGTTTCCCAGTGAAACATATGCTGGATAAGTTGGCGGTTCATTCCACTGTGGCGACCCCTGATTAATAATGGGACTTAGCTGAAAGAAAATGAATGAAAGAATATAAATGTATATTTATAATGCATATGTAACATTATATCTTAAAATACTATAAATTATCACTCATTTATTCTATTTTTGGCTTAGTCCCTTTGTTTTTTTGGGGTCGTCACAGCGGAATGAACCGCCAACTATTCCAGCATATGTTTTGCAAAACTCATTTATTGTGTGTTTGTGCAGTTTCAGCCCCACGTGTCAGCTGCAGGCTCCCGGTGAATTCATCTGTGATCAGTGCCAGTCTGGATACACCGGAGACAAGTGCCAGAGGTACCAGGACTATTTTAATCATGTTGTAACACTTTATTTCAGGTAGAATTGAATGTGTGTGTATTCTGTGCTGACATCTGTTGTGTGTGTTGTTCAGGTGTGCTGATGGGTATTTTGGTGAGCCGGTGGTCCCTGGTCAGCGCTGCTCCCCCTGTGAGTGTAACGGGAATGTGGACCCATCTGAAGCGGGACGCTGCGACACCCACACTGGGGAGTGTCTGAAGTGTGTAGGGCATACGGCCGGGCCACACTGCGAACGCTGCCAGGACGGATATTATGGAGACGCCATCCAAGAGAAGAACTGCCAGGGTGAGGATTAACCAAACTCTATATCTCACAAGAAATGAGTGTTTCTTAAAGGGACAGATCACACACAGATATGAGGAAAACAGCACTGTGTGCTTCTTAAAGGGACAGTTCACTCACAAATATGAGGAAAATAGCTTTGAGTGTATCTTAAAGGGACAGATCACTCAAAAATATGAGGGAAATAGAAAAGTGTTTCTTAAAGTGACAGATCATTTAAAATAAGGGAAATAACACTGAGTGTTTCTTAAAGGGACAGTTCAATCGCAAATATAAAGAAAAGCACCACCGAGTGTTTCTTAAAGGGACAGCTCACCTAAAAATATTAGGAAAAAAGCACTGAGTGTTTCTTAAAGGGACAGATCACCTAAAAATATGAAGAAATTAACACTGAGTGTTTCTTAAAGGGACAGTTCGCCTAAAAATATTAGGAAATTAGCACTGAGTGTTTCTTAAAGGGACAGATCACACACAGATATGAGGAAAACAGCACTGAGTGTTTCTTAAAGGGACAGATCACTCACAAATATGAGGAAAATAGCTTTGAGTGTATCTTAAAGGGACAGATCACTCAAAAATATGAGGGAAATAGAAAAGTGTTTCTTAAAGTGACAGATCATTTAAAATAAGGGAAATAACACTGAGTGTTTCTTAAAGGGACAGTTCAATCGCAAATATAAAGAAAAGCACCACCGAGTGTTTCTTAAAGGGACAGCTCACCTAAAAATATTAGGAAAAAAGCACTGAGTGTTTCTTAAAGGGACAGATCACCTAAAAATATGAAGAAATTAACACTGAGTGTTTCTTAAAGGGACAGTTCGCCTAAAAATATTAGGAAATTAGCACTGAGTGTTTCTTAAAGGGACAGATCACACACAGATATGAGGAAAACAGCACTGAGTGTTTCTTAAAGGGACAGATCACTCACAAATATGAGGAAAATAGCTTTGAGTGTATCTTAAAGGGACAGATCACTCAAAAATATGAGGGAAATAGAAAAGTGTTTCTTAAAGTGACAGATCATTTAAAATAAGGGAAATAACACTGAGTGTTTCTTAAAGGGACAGTTCAATCGCAAATATAAAGAAAAGCACCACCGAGTGTTTCTTAAAGGGACAGCTCACCTAAAAATATTAGGAAAAAAGCACTGAGTGTTTCTTAAAGGGACAGTTAGCCTAAAAATATTAGGAAATTAACACTGAGTGTTTCTTTAAGGGACAGTTCGCCTAAAATATTAGGAAATTAGCACTGAATGTTTCTTAAAGGGACAAATCACCAAAAATAATGTGGTAAAAAGCACTTAATAACTTAAAGGGACAGTTCACCTGAAAATTATGATGAAAAACACAACAGGGTGTTTCTTAATGGGATGTTTCAGCCACAATTATGAAAAAAGCACTTATAAGGTGATGGCAGTATTTATATTTTGCTGTGATTTTGTTGATGTGATGTGCAGCTCTAGTGACCTCTAGTGGATTCATGTGGCGCTGCTCATCTGAATGATCACCTGTGCTGTTTTACTGTGTATGTTATCATTTGTGTGTGTGTGTGTTTCTATCTGTAGCCTGTGGTTGTTATAGTAACGGCTCTCTGTCCACCATCTGTAACCTGATCACGGGTCAGTGTGAATGTAAACACAATGTGGTCGGAAAAACCTGCGACCGCTGCCAGGTATGACAACTCGTGTGCTGCACATAAAACATTACAGTGTGTCATAATTCTCCTATTGTAGTTCTGCTTTAGAAAGAGCCTTACAGTTGCATGTGTGTGTGTGTGTGTGTGTGTGTGTGTGTGTGTTTCAGGAGGGTTATCACGGTATTAACAGTGGTGAAGGCTGCAGACCGTGTGAATGTAACCAATCAGGCGCTCTGTCTGCGTCATGTGATGAGGAGGGGCGGTGCCAGTGCATAACTGGGGTAACGGGTGACAAATGTGATCGATGTCACCATGGATACTACAACTTCAAAGAGAACGGATGCACAGGTAACACATGCGCTATAGGGGAACTGATAAACTAAATTGGCCTTAGTGTGTGAGTGTGTGTGTGTGTGTGTGTGGTTTCCCAGTACTGAGTTGCAGCTGGAAGTGCATCCGCTGTGTAAAACATATGCGGAATAGCTGGCGGTTCATTCTGCTGGGGCAACTAATCTAAATAAGAATGACGCTGTAGTGTCCAATGAGTGCTCAAAGCTGATTTATTGATCCTCCAGCATGCGACTGCGCACACACTCATGGGAACTGCAACGATCAGACGGGCGAGTGTATCTGTCCTCCACACACACACGGGCTGAAGTGTGAACAGTGTGATGAAGGTCACTGGGGTCACGACGGAGTGTCCGGCTGTAAGGTACGACTCTACAAAACCATGTGTGTGTTTGATCATGTGTGTGTGTGATCATATATGTGTGTGTGCGATCATGTGTGTGTGCGATCATGTGTGTGTGTGTGTGTGATCATATATGTGTGATTGCATGTGTGTGTGCGATCATGTGTGTGTGTGTGCGTGTGTGGGTGTGTGTGTGTGTGATAATGTGTGTTTGATCGTGTGTGTGTGTGTGTGTGTTTGTGTGTGTGTGATCATGTGTGTGTTTGATCATGTGTGTGTGTGATCATATATGTGTGATTTCGTATGTGTGCGATCATGTGTGTGTGTGTGTGTGTGTGTGTTTGATCATGTGTGTGTGTGTGTGTGTGTGTGTGTTTATGTCAGTTATCCTGCATATATGCATGTGATCGTGTGTGTTTGATCATGTCTGTGTGTGTGATCCTCTGTGTGTTTGATCGTGTGTGTGTGATCATTCATGTATGTGTGATTAGGGGTGTGTGTGATTGTGTCTGTGATCGTGTTCGTGTGTTATCATGCATGAATGTGTGTGTGTGTTATCATGGATGTGTGTGTGTGTGTATGTGTATGTGTGTGTGTGTGTTTAATCATGTATTTGATCATGTTCATGTGTGTGTGTGTGTGTGTGTGTGTGTTTAATCATGTTTTTGATCATGTTCATGTGTGTGTGTGTGTGTGTGTGGTTATGTGTGTGTGTGTGTTTAATCATGTATTTGATCATGTTCATGTGTGTGTGTGTGTGTGTGTGTGTGTGTGTGTGTATGTGTATGTATGTGTGTGTGTGTTTAATCATGTGTTTGATCATGTTCGTGTGTGTGTGTGTGTGTGTGTGTGTGTGTGTGTGTGTGTGTGTGTGTGTGTGATCATAAATGTATTTGTGTGTGTGTGTTTGATCATGTGTGTGTGTGTCCACAGGTGTGTAACTGCAGTGCTGTGGGCTCCAGCTCGTCTCAGTGTGATCTGTCCTCGGGTCAGTGTGTGTGTGCGCTGCAGTTCTCCGGCCTCACATGCGACCGGTGCGCTTTAGGCTACAGAAACTTCCCACAATGCTCTGCCTGCGACTGCAACCCGAACGGCACTCGTGCGCAGTTCTGTGACGAGGCGCTAGGAGTGTGTGGCTGCGAGGATCACGGGCAGTGTTCCTGCAAGGTCAGCACACTCACTACTCCTCTATATTCCTCTATATTCTACAGGGTTCTGCTGGTCTTAAAGGGACGGTCCACAGCTCCTTTAACAATATTAAACAGGGGGTGAATAATTTTGCCCTCAACCGTATATCGCTGAAAAACAAATGATAGCAATGTCAGTTTTTTCCTACTCTAAGATGCAGTGTGTAATTGATGATTAATGCTGATGTTGTGCTCAGGATAATGTGGGCGGCAGAGGCTGTGACGAGTGTAAGAGCGGCTCCTTCGGCCTCTCAGCCCTCAATCCGGCCGGCTGCAGTCCCTGCTTCTGCTTCGGCATTTCAGACGTGTGTGAGGAGCTGAGCGGATTGGTGCGCGCGCCGGTGAGAACAAACACACACACATTTATGCAGATTCATTCATTCATTCATTCATTTTCTTGTCGGCTTAGTCCCTTTATTAATCTGGTGTCGCCACAGCGGAATGAACCACCAACTTATCCTGCACATGTTATACACAGTGGATGATCTTCCAGCTTCAGCCCATCACTGGGAAACCCAAACACACTCATGCACACACACACTCATACACTACGGACAATTTAGCCTACCCAATTCACCTGTACTGCATGTGTTTGGACTGTGGGGGGAACCCGGAGGAAACCCACGCCAACACAGGAAGAACATGCAAACAGCTTCTGTACATGCTATTTAAAGAGGAGCTAAAGTGCAGGATACTTCGGGATTCGGGTGTGTGTTTAAACAGATAAATACTCTTAATAAAATGTATACATGTCCATCCTGTGTGTTTTATTTTAAACACAACTCATTTTCTCTTAAATGAGCGCAAACAGTCACTGAAGTAATGGAACGCTTTCATTATAGATCTGTGCATTCTTACTCTGTTATCAAACTAAACAAAACGAGAGATTCATGTGCTGCTCTTCACTTGTTTAATAACAGAGGCGTCACTTTAGATGGTGTGTACAGAAGCTGATCTAGGATCTGTTTATCATACGGAGCGCGTCCGTATACATGCATTCTCTGATTCAGAGGTTGCATATGAAGGGCGATGATCGACGCACGGCTTTAATGGAAAGAAAGTGAATGCAGACATTTTGATATTCATTTCAGCGTGCTTTCAAGATTAAAAATATACAAGAAATATGGGAAAATATTTAGCGATAGGATGATAGAGGGATAGACTGGTAAAATATGGGAGAATCCCAGCAGAAACGGGAGGGTTGACATGTATGAAGTGAACAGGAAGTGTATATTGAAAAAAAGTTTTGTAAGGGATTGCAAAACATCTTTGCAAGGGAACGCAAAAACTTAAAAAAATATATTATAAAAATATTTTTTTCTTCCACTCATTTTTCCGCCACTATCACGTCACTTCCGGGTCTCTGTAGATCTTAATCGGTCGCTACTCAGAATTTTGGTATCGGGATCGGATCGGTTCCAAAAAAGGGGTGCATCCCTAAAATAAATGTCAAGAGATTAATATAAATAAATGCATATCTCTAAAGAGTAAAATGAAAAATAAATGCAGACAATAAGAATTTATTTCACTACAGGCATGTGCATCTATATTTATAAATGCATATCCCAAAAGAGTAACATTTTAAATTAAATGCAAACAATAAGCATTTATAATGTGCATAGAAAAACAATTTTGTAAATATAAATAAATACATTTCTCAACATGAAAATTAAATGCAAACAATAAGCATTTATAATGTGCATAAAAAACAATTTTATAAATATAAATAAATAAATTTCTCAAAATATTAACATGAAAAATAAATGCAAACAATAAGCATTTATAATGTGCGTAAAAAACAATTTTATAAATATAAATAAATACATTTCTCAACATGAAAAATAAATGCAAACAATATGCATTTATTTACTATGTGCATGAACAACTACATATGTAAATACATATGTCAAAATAGTAACATCCTAAATTAAATGCAAACAATTCACATTTATTTATAGCATGCATAAAAACAGTTATATAAATACACATCTCAAAATAGTAACATTTTAAATGCAAACCATATGCATTTATTAATAATATGCAAAAAAAGTTTATTCTTAAATGCACATCTTAAAAGAGTAAAATGAAAAATAGATGCAAACAATATGCCTATACATGCATGCATATTGTAATAATTATAAAAACTACTATAAAAATGATGTTGCTGAATGAATTATGTGTGTATTTGACTAG
The DNA here is from genome assembly GCF_052040795.2 of Danio rerio. NCBI lineage: Eukaryota > Metazoa > Chordata > Actinopteri > Cypriniformes > Danionidae > Danio > Danio rerio. Next base: position 44,772,438 of record NC_141044.1, read on the forward strand.
TAATAATCATCTATTAATCGTGTGTGTGTGTTCAGATTGTTCTGGGTTCATCTCCGGCTCTGCTGCGTGTAGTGTCTCAGAGTGACCTGCAGGGGACGCTGGAGAGCGTTTATTACAGCGATGAGGAGATGCTGCTGGACGTGGATCAGCTCAACAAACTCTCTCTCCTCACCGGACCGTATTACTGGAGACTCCCACAGAAATACAACGGCAACAAGGTACAAATACACAACAAACCCACAGAAACACTAGGGTACAACACCTTAGATATACCATGGTAGTACAGTTTGCAGAAACAGAGACAGAGAGGGCCAATGGTATCTGGGTGCAGACTTGGGTTTGTGAGCTGAGACTGCATATCTCAGATTTGCTATTAAAGCTTAGAGACCCCAAAAATTAAACCTAACCCTATCCGAGCCCATGCACCCCATGCCCAAGCTCGACCCAGTCTCAGACATTAACTGTAATTAAGAATTAAAAATTAAAACAGATGTTCTCAGCTACAATTCTGAGTCATTTGAACTGCAAACATGAATTTAAGGGTGACAAATAAGGACATTGAAGGCTGACTATCATCCTGTCTGCATACCTGTCAACCCTCCCATGTTTGCAGGGATTCTATCCTGTTATCATCCTGTTTTCAAGAGTTCACACTTAGCTAATCAATAATCAGATAATTGATAATCAGCTAGATAATCAATAGAGCGTAATTGGCATGCTGTCCCGGTAGAGAGCCCTGAGCTCGTAATATCCTCGATGTCAGACACAATGCACTCAGTGGAGCTGCTGATGTCACTGTGAGGGGCGGGGTTAAAGGTGGGGTTAGGTGTGCGCATTAAAAAGAATTGCATGCAGCTCAGATTGCAACCAAGTCTGCATTCAGACCCCTCTCCATCATTTACTTCCTCTGTTTCTGTATTAAATGATGAAAGTAAACGGAAATTCACCCAAATAATGCTAAATGTTTGTGTTTATTATAAATTTGAGTACTTTACATATTTATAGGGTCATTTTTGCATGTATGCATATGTAAATAAGCACATTTGTTTATGCTCATTTTGAGATATAGTAATGTACCTCAGACTGAAAGTGAATATTGAGTAGGGGGCGGGGCGTTCTTTTGTGCTTCATTCTGTCATACCAATCTGTCATCGAGAGACTATTAATATGCAGTTGCTATGGAAACCCTCAGGTCGGCCTCAACAGAAGCTCCGCCTCTCCAAACAAGTAATCAAATGTACAGAATTTAAATTTAATTGAAGATTACAAAACAATCAACTGACTTTCTGTGGATTAATTATTCACGTTAGGAATACCGATGTGAGCTAGCTAAATGCACATGCAAAATTTAGATTTCCAGCAAGGGGAAAGTGTTAGCTGTGAGTGTAAAATCTGCCCGGTGTTTGTTTCAGCTGCTGTCGTATGGAGGAAGACTCTCCTACACCCTCACCTTCTTCGCTCAGGACGGCGTGGGATTGGCCAATCAGGAGCCTCAGGTGCTGATGAGAGGAGGACACCTGCGTAAGCTGGTCATCTACACTGATGCTAGCGCTCCTGCTAACGGCATCCGCAGCACACAGGAGCACGCTCTCACCGAGGTCAGTCACGGGTCCAAACAGCTCCTAAAATGTCTGATGTACTGTTCAGATTGACTCCCCTGTGGTGATGTGAGTGCTGTTTTTGCCCCACTGACCTCCATTATAATCACATTTACTGATGACAGCAAATAATCATGCATCAGTATAACTTTATTCATTCATTTTCCTTCAAATTAGTCGCTTATTTATCAGGGATCGCCACAGCGGAATGAACCGCCAACTATTACAGCATATGTTTTACACAGCGGATACCTTCCAGCTGCAACCCAGCACTGGAAAACACCCGCACACACACACACACACACTCATACACTACGGCCAGTGTAGTTGATCAGTTCCCCTATAGCGCATGTGTTTGGACTGTGGGGGAAACCGGAGCACGCGGAGGAAACCCACACCGACACTGGAAGTCTGTTGTCTGTGTTATAAACCCAGTGCTGTCTCTTCCTGATGGTCATGTCTGATCTGATCTGTGTGCAGCACAAGTGGAAATACTTCAACTCAGTGTCTGATGAAGCCGTGAGCCACGCTGACTTCATGTCTGTGCTGAGTAACCTGGAGTACGTCATCATTAAAGCCTCGTACGGGTCCGGACTGCAGCAGAGCAGGTCAGTTTTATGCCTATATACTACACTTAAATCATTCTCTGAGATCTACTCTGAAGATTTGTGGATTGGGTAAGGGAAGAAATTCTCCTGAAATGATTTAATATGTTCATTTACAACCCTAGGATGACATGCTTTGATTGACCTTATTTGGGTGGGTGATGAATATTAATGAGCTCTGCTGTGATGCTCACACAGTGGGACGTAATCTGAAATAAACACATGCAAAAAATTAATACTTCATTCACTCATTTTCATTTCGGCTTAATCTCTTTATTAATCTGGGGTCGCCACAGCGGAATGAACCGCCAACTTATCCAGCATATGTTTTACGCAGCGGATGCAGCAGATGTAGTCATTCAAATAGTAATTTAAAATGATTATGAGTTGGCCATATGACCAAAATATGACCTTAAGACCATTTTTGAGTACATCTACACTCACCGGCCACTTTATTAGGTACACCTTACTAGTACACGGGTCGCACCTCTTTTTGCCTTCAGTTCTGCTTTAATCCTTCATGGCAGAGATTCAACAAGCTGCTGGAAATATTCCTCAGAGATTTTGCTCCATATTGTCATGATAGCATCACACAGTTGCTGCAGATTTGTCAGCTGCACATCCATGATGCCAATCTCCTGTTCCACCACATCCCCAAGCTGCTCTGTTGGATTGAGCTCTGGTGACTGTGGAGGCCATTTGAGTACAGTGAACTCAGTGAAACAAACTGTAAGCCACTCTAGGAATTAAAGTAGAAGCTACAAAACTTCTTCAGTTGTGATTCTGTGCAGGTCTTTTGTTGTTTGTTTAATAATTATAAATACGGGAATATTGACGCTGTCCCTTTAAGAGCCGCACAGATCCAATATACGGTGACACATGCATTCTCATCTCTTAATGTACATTTACTGCATAACACATGAAGGTTTCTGTGATTAGTAACTAAGTTTAATAAACTAGTAACTTTCTGTGCAAATTTAGTCATGTTTTTGTGGTTATGTTTGAGTTGTTTCACATGATTCATATTTTGCACTGATTGAATCTTTAATAATAATAATAATATTATTATTATTGTTTTTTTTTGTTTTGTTTTTTTGGTATTTGATGGTTTTAATATATTACATATTTGAAGTGCTTTGGCAATACTGTACTGAATGTCATGCCAATAAAGCAACTTGAACTTGAATCATGTTAAGAGAAAATGGTGAACATCGATACTCCCTGATTTTCAGCGTGCATTGTGGAACATTTCAGCGAGCAATTGCAAATCTAAAAATGTAAAATAAGATGTTTAGAGATGTTTTAAATTGTCAAACTCTCTGACTAGTACACTAGGGAGCAGATTGAGTGCAGTCGGATTGAAAGAATGATGTGTGTGTGTGTGTGTGTGTGTGTGTGTGTGTGTGTGTGTGTGTGTGTGTGTGTGCAGGATCTCCAACATCTCCATGGAAACTGCATTGGAGGCAGATGAGCTTCCTGAAGGTGGAGATGTGGCGCGGTTGGTGGAGATTTGTGAGTGTCCGCCGGGATACGCTGGACTGTCCTGCCAGGTCAGAAAAATAACACACATCATCCAAATCAGTCATACATGCATTATCTTCTCGGCTTAGTCCCTTTATAATCAGGGGTTGCCACAGTGGAATGAACCGTCAACTTATCCAGCACATGTTTTACGCACACCCTTCCAGCTGCAACCCATCACTGGGAAACATCCATACACACTCATTCATTCACACACACAGTCATACAATGCGCACTATTGAGTTGATCAGTTCCCCTATAGCGCATGTGTTTGGACTGTGGGGGAAACCGGAGCACCCGGAGGAAACCCACACCAACACGGGGAGAACATGCAAACTCCACACAGAAACACCAACTGACCCAGCCGAGACTCAAACTAGTGACCTTCTTGCTGTGAGGCGATTGTGCTAACCACTGCACCACCGTGATGCCTGCATCGTCAAAATAGTCAGCATTATCTGTCATCATGGCGTACATGCAGACTCATCACCTGCTCAAACTGCACCTGAGACTGGTGTACATATGAAATATACCCAGCACACACCAGATATCAACATGATGTCAGACTGATGTTGTACTCCGACATTGTGGGATGTTGCAGTGTGTTTGCTTTATTATTATATATATATATTATTACACTTATTTATGTGATGTTTTTACCCATCATGGTTTGTGTTGCAGGAGTGTGCTCCAGGATATTACCGGCAGGCTGTATCTGAGCTCAACATGAAGGGCAGAAATCGGCCGCTCATTCAGCCCTGTGTGCCCTGCAGATGCAGCAACCACAGCCAGTCATGTGACCTGCACACCGGCCAATGCCTGGTGAGAACACACACACACAGACACACACACTTTGAAGTGCACCTATTATGCAAAACCCACTTTTATATGTGGTTTAACCCCAGCTGTGTGTCAGCAGTGTGTGAGTATCTCCAGCAGCCTCTGATGCTCAACATGAATTAATTGTGTTTGTTCTAATCAGACTTGATGCAGAAACACTTTGATTGACATTCTCCCTTTGAATGTGTCATCATAGGGGGAAAGCCCCTCCCACTAGTGCCCATCTCTCCATCTCATTAGCATAAACAGCAGCCCTGAGTGAGAAGCAGCCGTCTGTTCATTAGCCATTAGAGTGTTTGAGCTGCTGAAGATGATGTCAGCATAGACTAAGAGCATTATAGATGTGGAGTTCTAGATGAACAGCGACAGGAGCGACATAGACTGACAGAAGCATAAAGCACACATGCACACCTGACCAGCACTCACAACACACACACTGCTGTTTTACATCTGTCACTATGCTTATGCATATGCATCTGTAGCTCCGCCCTCTTCTAAAAAGAGCGCAATCTCATTTGCATTTAAAGCGACAGTAACAAAAACACCACAACTAGGATCAAAGCCTGAAAGGGTCAGTTTCAGAGAGCTGGAGAACATTACCTGTGTGCTGTTCTCAGCTCAATCTCACACACTAGAGACAGCAGAGACTTATTTAAAGTCTTGTAAAAAGGGGCAGAATAGGTCACCTTAAATAGGTAACTATCTGAAGACATAACACAAGCAAAACAAGGACAATTTCAAGAAGTTTCAAGCATTTTTCTAAGTGTTTTCATTATTTAAATGACAGAGATCAGTGGTTCTTCAGCTCAAACCAATGATATGTGCACATTTGTGTATAAACTAAATAATTAAAGCAAAACAATAATAGAAATGCTACAAAATGTGCACAAATTCAGTCATTTTATTCGCAGAAATTACATTGTGTGTGTGTGTGTGCGTGTGTGTGTGTGTTCAGGGCTGTCAGCACAACACCGCTGGAGAACACTGCCATGTTTGCGCTGCAGGGTATTATGGGAAGGTGCAGGGGTCGGTCAGTGACTGCTCTCTGTGTGCCTGCCCACTGCGGGGTCAAAGGTGAGCTCACATCACACACATTTGTCTGAAATCGCCCCCTATACCCTTAATAGTGCAATACTCTAATGATGTCCGAAACCATAGTGAGCATTCTGAAGTGCACTCAGTCAATCCCACAATGCACTGCAATAACAAGTCCACAACCCATGCACACTCAACAGTTCAAAATACCCATAATGCACTGTGGGAGTTTGTGCATGGAATGAATTTCCACATCTGACCACTAGATGGCGTCTAAAGCACAATCCTATCGGTTTAAAAATAAAGTATGCAATAGGTAAATGTGCTCTGTGTGTGTGTGTGTGTGTGTGTGTGTGTGTGTGTGTGTGTGTGTGTGTGTGTGTGTGTGTGTGTGTGTGTGTGTGTGTGTGTGTGTGTGTGTGTGTTTAGTTTCAGCTCAACATGTGTGTTAGAAGGTGCTGGAGACTTCCGCTGCGACCGCTGTGAGGAGGGATATGAGGGACGATACTGTGAGAGGTCTGACACACACACATACACACACAAGTATATACACACAGACACATATACACATAGACAAGCAAGCATATATACACACACGCACACACACAGACACTTAAACACACATTCTCACACTTGCGCACACACACACACAGAATCTCCCAGAAACACACACACACTCTCAGAAACGCGCACACACACACACATGCATATATATGCACACACACAGACACTCAAACATACTCGCATATATGCACACACAGAAACACACACGTGCACAAGTATATACACACAGACACTCACACACATATACTCACACTTGTGCACACAGACACACACGCACAGTAAAAGAGACACAATCTCAATATCACATACTCAGAAATACACACACATGCGCATATATACACACACAGACAATCAAACACACTTACTTATATGCACACACAGACCACACTCTCACAGAAAGACACGCATATATGGATAAACACACTCACATATACGCGCACAGACAATCAGAAACACATATACACTCACACACGCACACACACGCATGCATATATACAGACATGAACCCCTCAAACACACTCACATATATGCACACACACACACAGAAACACACATACACACGCACTCAGAGAAACACACACTCACAAAACACTCTTACACACATTAAAACACACACACACACACACACACACAAAGTCTAACACACACTCTGTCTGCTGTCTCAGGTGTGCAGTGGGGTATTTCGGGAACCCGTCGGAGCCGGGTGGCCGCTGTCAGGTGTGTGCGTGCAGTGAGTCGGGCTCAGTGCACAGTGTGTGTGACGCACACACAGGCCGCTGCGAGTGTAAACCTGGGGTCAGAGGTCACCTGTGTGACCAGTGTGAGGAGAGGCATGTGCTGGTCCACGAGCAGTGTGTGTGTAAGTCACATCACCTTTATTTACACACATCAACACACACTCAAGCAGCATTAGCCTCTTGCACACCGCATGAACTGGAAATGATGGGAAATTTATGACCGGAAAATGTTAAATAGACCAGTATATTGGAAAATGCAGCAGAATCATTTTGGCAGTTTGCGGGAAATGTTACAACTTAACACTTAACCTAAAGTCTTTATGTATAAATTGTCGTTATCACAAAATTCTAAAATGAAATTTCAGCAATTAAGTGGCCGATTATTAAGTGTAGTTTACAGCTTCACATTCAAAAATGGCCAGTAAATTTTAAAAAATACCAGTAATTTGACAAAGACCAGTAAATTCAAAATATGACTAGTAAATTTGAAAACGACGAGTACATTCAAAAATTACCTGTAAATTAAATAATGAACAGTAAATTTATAAATGACCAGTAAATTAAAAAATTACCAATAAATTAAAAAATGACCAGTAAATAAAAAAATTACCAGTAAATTCAAAAATGACCAGTAAATTTAAAAATGACCAGTAAATTAAAAAATTACCAATAAATTCCTAAATGACCAGTAAATTTAAAAATGACCAGTAAATTAAAAAATGACCAGTAAATTTAAAAATGACCAGTAAATTAAAAAATTACCAGTTAATTTAAAAATTGCCAGTAAATTAAAAAATGAACAGTAAATTCAAAAATTACCAGTAAATTTAAAAATGAACAGTAAATTAAAAAATTACCAATAAATTAAAAAATTACCAGTAAATTTAAAAATGAACTATAAATTCAAAAACGATCAGTAAATTCAAAAATTAACAGTAAATTCAAAAATGATCAGTAAATTTAAAAATGAACAGTAAATTCGAAAATGACCAGTACATTTAAAAATGACCAGTAAATTAAAAAATGACCAGTAAATTAAAAAATGACCAGTAAATTAAAAAATGACAAGTAAATTTAAAAAACAGCAGAATTCTAACAGTGTACTGGGAATTTTATTGCTTTTCAGTCTGAAAAATTGCCGGACCTGAATTTTCAAAAATTTAGATTTTAAAAAATGAACATATTTGAAATCTTAATTGTCCTAATTACGAAATTCTTAAATAAATGAAATTTCAGCAGTAAAGCAGCCAATTATTCATCTTAGTTCAGTTGTATTTCCACAGCTCTTTCATATAACACACAGTCTAGCAGCATTAGCCTCTTGCCCACAGTAACAACAGGAGAACAACTTTACATTTTTTCCAAAATTAAAATGTAAACTGAAAAATATAACGGTATGATTCAGTTCAGTTCACCTTTATTTGTAAAGCGCTTTTACAATGTAGATTGTGTCAAAGCAGCTTCACATAGTATGAGATAGTAAATAATACAGGCACTTAAAAAAAAAACTCAGAATGCTCATCAGCCTATCAGAATCAAGTGTTCATACGTTGTGTTTGCAGCATGTAATGACTCCTGCACTGGTGTTTTGCTGGATGATCTGGATGCTTTAGACGTGTCCATCACATCTGTGAACCTGACGGGTGTCATTCTGGCCCCGTACAGCCAGCTGATGACCATCCAGAACCAGACCCGAGAGCTCACGGTCAGTGGAGAACAGCACACTGCAATACAATGCTTTTCTTACTCAGAGTCTTTGTCTTGTCTCTAATCCAAATATCTGGAAATGTATAGTTATCTAGAAAAATATTGTCAAAATGAAGTGAGTTTTTCTGAAATAGACAAAAAAATTGTAGTTGTGTATGGTGCATAACTGTATAACAGTGTGGTAAATACCGATGTGTAATGTAATCTGCAGAGCCTGATGTCGTGGAACCAAACTCCAGATTATCAGCTGACCACTGGAGAAGAACACTCGAGGAACCTGAGCGGTCAGATCACTGACCTTAAGCAGCAGGTACTGACCTCACTGTGTCCATCACTCAGATAACCCTAGCAACAGCCTATCAACACATAGCAACCACCTAGTTATCACTCAGAACACTGCCTAGCAACCACTCAAAACTCTTAGAAACCACCTAGTTATGTCATAGCAACCACATAGCAACAACTCAGAACATCCACCTAGCAATGTCTTAGCAACTACCTTGGTAACCATCTAGTAACCACTCAGAACACCCTGACAACTGCCTAGCAACCCTTCAGAACACTTTAGAAACTGCCTAACTATGTCATTGCAACCAAATACCAAGAACTTAGAAAACTCTAGCAACCGCCATAAAACGCCATAGTAACCACATAACAACAACTCAAAACACCTCAGCAACCACCTAGCAATGCCTAAGCAACTACCTAGCAACCACCCTGAACCTGTTATCAACTGGCTAGCAACCAAACACCTTGAAACACCCTAGCAATGCCTCGGCAACCATCTAGTAACCACTCAGAACACCCTAACAACTGCCTAACAACCACTAAGAACACTTTAGCCACCACCTAAGTACTTCATAGCAACCACATACCAACAACTCAGAAAACCCTAGCAACCGGCATGCAACTGCCTAACAACCACGGCAAACACCAATCACATTTTCTTCAGGATATGTACTTATCTGAGTGTGTGTGTGTGTGTGTGTGTGTGTGTGTGTGTGTGTGTGTGTGTGTGTGTGTGTGTGTGTGTGTGTGTGTGTGTGTGTGTGTGTGTGTGTGTGTGTGTGCGCGCACGTGCAGGTCCAGAGTGTGTTTGAAGACAGTGGTGATGTGCTGCTGACCTCAGAGCAGAGATTTACTCAAGGGAAACAACTGCTGGAGCTCATCAACAACATTCACTCTGCCATCCACGGTAACTTTAATTAATTTATTTTTATTTATTATTATTATTATTATTATTTTATTTTTTTATTAATTAAGGTAATTATTTATTTTATTTAATTATTTATTTATTTTTATTAATTAATTAATTCATTTAATTTATTTTATTTATCTTATTTTATTTTATTTGTTTTATTTTTTTAATTTTTATTAATTATGGTAAATATTTTATTTATTTCATTTCTTTATTTATTTACTTTTATTATTTATTTTATTTAATTATTTTATTTATTTTGTTTATTTTATTTTAACAATCTAAAATAATACTGCAACTTATGACTCAACTTAAGTGTAATAGTAAAAACTAAAACTGGTAATATTATTTTTAATTATTAATTTGACACGTAAAACAAATAGTAATCTTTTCCAAATTAAATTCACATTAATTTATATAGCACTTTTTACAATGTAGATTGTGACAAAGCAGCTTAACATAAATGAAGAACAATACATTAATACATAATATAAAAAATACAAATCATAATAGTAAACAAAAACCGCTCAAATAACATCAGATCTGTTCCATGAAGAATTCATTTATTATTAAAGATCATCATAAGAAGAGCTAAAGCATTACTCTTACAGACAGTAACCGATTAAATCAGTGCTTATCAATGTGATAAATTGATTGGCTGCTGTGTAAGTCACTTCTGCGCTGTGATTGGCTCAGGTCTGGTGGAGCAGGTGAGTTCAGTGAATGTGACTCTGGATGAAGGTCTGGATGAAGCCAACAGCACATTCCTGCTGGAGGAGACCAGCGAAACCCTGGAGAAAATCAGGAGCTTTAATCTGACGCACTGCAGGAACGCTGCGGAGATCCAGCTCAGGTAAGATCAACACATCACACACAGCAGCAGAAATACATCATTCCTTCTCTATTTTAACTCTTTTTCAAATATTTCCCAAATGATGCAAGCAAATTATTCACAATATTTCCTATTATTTTAATTTCTTTTGGAGAAAGTCTTATTTCTTTTAATTTGGCTGGAATGAAAGCAGTTTTAAAATGTTTTCAATAATCTTTAAGATCAGTATTAATAGACCCCTTAAGATTTTTTTATTGGTTACAGAACAAAAAACTCTTATCTTATAATTTGCATAATTAATAAGCCTTTAAATGTCACGAGGACGAGTATCTTCCTAAATAAATGTAATGTACCTGCATCATGACAAAGACAAAAGAAATCTTATTAAAGCTGTTATGTTTAGAAATGTGTTGAAGAAATCTCTGTTAAACAGCACTTGAGGAATATTAAATAATAATAATAATAATAATTAACATTGCACAGAAAGGCTAATAATGTTGTTTGTTGTGTGCAGCTCTGCAGTGTCTGTGCTGGAAAAGGTCGAGGATGAGATTTCAAAGCCTTACAGAAATAACCAGATCAGACGGGAAAACATCTCCACAACACTCAACACACACAACCTGAGTCTCCAGCAGGTCCAGGAGAGCCTTTACACGGCTAAAACGCACAACAACCAGAGCCGACGCCTGCTCCAGGACATCCAGAGCAACACACACACACTCACCGTGAGTCACACACACTATACGCATGATACTGTATACACAACAGGTCTTAATGAGAGGCGACACGGTGGCTCAGTGGTTAGAACTGTCACCTCACAGCAAGAAGGTCACTAGTTTGAGTCTCGACTAGGTCAGTTGGTGTTTCTGTGTGAAGTTTGCATGTTCTCCCAGTGTTGGTGTGGGTTTCCTCCGGGTGCTCTGGTTTCCTTCTCAGTCCAAACTTATGCGCTATAGGGGAAGTGATCGTAGCATACTCGTTGGCCGTAGCGTGAAACATTTGCTGGATAAGTTGGCGGTTCATTCCGCTGTGCCGACCCCTGATGAATTATCACTCCTATAAATTTAATGCATTTTATATTAAAATTAAAGACAATAAATAAATAACATTTTGATTTAATTTTTTTAGATCTCCAGGAACAATGTCAGCAGTCTGAACCATGAACTAGAAACACAAGTACAGGAAGCTCAAGACCTGCTGACCGACGCCCTCAATATTGCAGAAGACATGGACAACGGGACGACAGTGAGTGCCATTTCTATATTATTATTTGTCATGTAATGAAGAATACGTTTTTAATCCATATGATGCATCTGTGGTTGCAGACTCTGGATGAGCTGAAGAATGATCTGGAATTGTGGAGTCCGTCTCTCAGGAAGCATGTGGACTCTTTAGTCATGGATTTGACCAAAAGAGATGCTCTTCAGCTGGTTTACAGGGCTGAGGATCACGCACAAGCTCTCAGCAAACAAGCACAAGCCCTGAACAGGTGAGAATTGCTGTCAGGATTGACTATATATGCATATAACGCAATGCAGAACTGCAGGGGCATTTCAAGGGTTTTCAATTAGTTTTCCTTAAACTGGAATTATATACAGCAAATGTGTGTATTTACAGTCAACTGAAGGTATGAATGTACAGTAGTGCAACATTCTTAAAGGTGATAGGGATTTGATTCTGTTGCTGATTGTTGTTCAACTTATTGTTAAAGCTTTTTAACTGTAACAGTTGACGATAACAGATTTGACGATCGCAAAGTGGACAGTAACAGAGTTGACGATAACAGAGTTGACAATAACAGAGTTGACAATAACAGAGTTGACGATAACAGAGTTGACAGTAACAGAGTTGAAAGTAACAGAGTTGACAATAACAGAGTTGACAATAACAGAGTTGACGATAACATCTTTGACGATAACAGAGTTGACAGTAACAGAGTTGACAGTAACAGAGTTGACGATAACATAGCTGACAGTAACTTAGTTGAGGATAACAGAGTTGACAGTAACAGAGTTGAAAGTAACAGAATTGACAGTAACAGAGTTGACAATAACATCTTTGACGATAACAGAGTTGACAGTAACAGTTGACAGTAACAGAGTTGACGATAACAGAGTTGACAGTAACTTAGTTGAGGATAACAGAGTTGACAGTAACAGAGTTGAAAGTAACAGAATTGACAGTAACAGAGTTGACAATAACATCTTTGACGATAACAGAGTTGACAGTAACATAGTTAACGTTAACATAGTTGACGATAACATAGCTGACGACTACAGAGTTGACAATAACAGTTGACAGTAACAGAGTTGACGATAACAGAGTTGACAGTAACTTAGTTGAGGATAACAGAGTTGACAGTAACAGAGTTGAAAGTAACAGAATTGACAGTAACAGAGTTGACAATAACATCTTTGACGATAACAGAGTTGACAGTAACATAGTTAACGTTAACATAGTTGACGATAACATAGCTGACGACTACAGAGTTGACAATAACAGTTGACAGTAACAGAGTTGACGATAACAGAGTTGTCGATAACATAGTTGACGATTACAGATTTGACAATAACAGAGTTGACGATAACAGAGTTGACGATAACATCTTTGACGATTACATAGTTGACGATAACAGAGTTGACAGTAACAGATTTGACAATAACAGAGTTGACGATAACATAGTTGACGATTACAGAGTTGACAATAACAGAGTTGACAGTAACATAGTTCACAGTAACATAGTTGACGATAACATAGTTGACGATAACATAGTTGACGGTTACAGAGTTGATGATAACAGAGTTGACAGTAACAGAGTTGGCTATAACATAGTTGACGATTACAGAGTTAACGATTACAGAGTTGACAGTACCATAGTTGACAGTAACATAGTTGACGATAACAGAGTTAATGATAACAGAGTTGATGATAACAGAGTTAACGATTACAGAGTTGACAGTACCATAGTTGACAATAACAGAGTTGACGATAACAGAGTTGATGATAACAGAGTTGATAATAACAGAGTTAACGATTACAGAGTTGACAGTACCATAGTTGACAGTAACATAGTTGACGATAACAGAGTTGATGATAACAGAGTTGATGATAACAGAGTTGATGATAACAGAGTTGATAATAACAGAGTTAACGATTACAGAGTTGACAGTACCATAGTTGACGATAACAGAGTTGACGATAACAGAGTTGATTATAACAGAGTTGACGATAACAGAGTTAATTATAACAGAGTTGACGATAACAGAGTTGACGATTACAGAGTTAATGATAACAGAGTTAACGATTACAGAGTTGACAATAACAGATTTGACGATAACAGAGTTAAAAATAAAAGAGTTGATTATTAGAGTTCACATTAACAGTTTGACAATAACAGGGTTGATTTAGATTTGACTGTAATGGACTTGACAGCAATAACAGAGTTGACCATTAAGCGGGTCACAAACTGCATGCGCCACTTGGTGCCGCAACACGGCATGCATATGACAGTTAAAAGTATCGCACACCAGATGCGCACATTCAAAAGTTATTTAATATGAAACTATTCAGATGGCGCTTTGTGAAATATTAACAGTGTCCTGAGTCGTGGCTGGGCGCTGCAGACAGCCGCTGACTTACGCCGCCGGTGCGTACACTAATTGAAATCCATGTTTAGAATTGGAATTGCATGGCGTTGCCTGGTGCAGTGCAGCGCGTCGCCGAGTGGCGCATTCAGTGTGCGACTACCTTTAGAGTTGACCATAACAGACTTAAGAACAGAGTTAGAAATAGCAGAGTTGACCATTAGTGTTTAAGGTAACAGAGTTGACAATTAGAACTGACACTGATGGAGCTGACGGTAATAGAGTTGACATTTTCCACTATTTTGTGCTTTAGCTCAGTGCTCAAAAATAAAGTAAACATCTGAAACAACCGATTATAGAAAGATGTTCACAAATGCTGGAAACACACATATATATGTTCAATGGTTGAAACAAAGAGCCCATAGGCCCACACGGAATCTGCATGCGCAGATTTTCCGCAGAATTTCACAGATTTTTACCCCATTATTAATTCTATCTATTTACTTGAGTAAATGTTTAATTATGAATTTATTCAGTTTTTATTCAGTAATTTATTACTTTTTATTTAATATATTAAGGTTTTAGTTATGATACTCTGCTGGATACTCCCAAAATAATTCAGCAGAAAACCGCAGATTTTAGAAAAATAGCATAAATAGCAAAAAATGTCCGCAGATTCCGTCTGGCCCTGCCCATCACTCACGCCAGTCACACCAATAGACTGTATGAACAGAGGTCGCACCACATCGTATTTATTTCAGCTGCTGTGATGGAGCACAGCGATCGAATACGTATAATAACAGTATTTTAAACTGTTTCAATAAAGCTTTTTTTTTAAATATTAAGTTTACTTTGAAATGAACCTGTGTTGTATTATAACGTGTTGTGTTGTGTTGTGTGTTTTTATTATGTGCAGTTCTCTGTCTGAGGTCAGCTCTGCATCAGTTAACATCTCCATCGCCACCCGAACCAATGCCAACATCAGAGAAAACATACAGCTGGCGGCAGATCTGGCCCTCGCAGCCAATCAGAACGCAAGCTCCGCCCTCAATATGGTATGTCAGCCAATCACAGCTTGACCCACATAAAAGATAGTAAATAATGTGAATGTAAGAGTACGATATAGCAAATATGAGGAATATCATTGTAAAAATGAATAATTCAGTATGCTAAACTACTAGTTAGTGATGCTGATGTGTGATTCTGTTAGACGTCACTGAGGGAGCAGGAGAAGAGGAGGCTGCAGAAGAGCTCAGAGATTCTGGACAGAGCTGCACTTCTGAAAAACCACACCGACGGTAAACACCACTGAAGCTCATCATTCATGTAGATGATAATACATGATATACTCACACTTGTGTGTGTGTGTGTGTGTGTGTGTGTGTGTGTGTGTGTGTGTGTGTGTGTGTGTGTGTGTGTGTGTGTGTGTTTGTCTCAGGCCTCATGTTGAATGTCAGTGCAGTGACCAGCAGGTTGAGTCTGGTTGCAGCAAACATCCAGAACTTCACACAGATGCTCCCAGAAGCCCTCGGCATCCTCAGAAACCTTCCTGAAGGTGTGTGCTGTAAAATTACCCCTTAGATAAAGCACTATATACATGCACTAAATGCATCTATATACACGGTTGATGGCAGCATTATTTGCCCATCTGTATTGAAATAGTTTTGAACTGTAAAAGAGAAAACAAAGAGAAAGAAGAAAGTCAGGAACACCTAGGAGGCATAATCATGGGCTAATTAAAACTGTTTGTGTGAACTGACCCTTAAACGTCAGACAGACGGATCAGTGTTTATGTGTTTCTCAGGCAGCAGAGCTGAAATCCTGCAGGTGAAGCAGCAGACAGAAGCAGCGAATGCGTCTTTACAGGAAGCTCTGGAGCGTTTGCGGGATTATCGCCTAAAGCTGGACGAGTCTTCATCAGCTCTGGGGTCAGCCGATAACAGCACACAGAGGACCAATCAGCTGCTCAGAGACTCACAGGACACCGGTCAGAAATTCAGACGTTAACCATATTGTATTTATGGGGGCGGAGCTTTTGAAAAATTGTAACATATGTATAATTCACAAATCACATTCGACAACATAATAACTGCATAATGTTACGTTGCCATGAAAACATATTGTATTAATGTACTGGGGGCGTGGCTTTCTCATTTGAATATGCTAATTCTAGCATACAGATAATACATAAAGTTTTTAAAACATAAAAAAATACATGTAATGTTGTGACTGAAACATTGTATTATGATGTGTTGGGGGCGTGGCTTTCTCATTTGAATATTCAAATTTTAGCATACTCATAGTTCACGAATTACATTTGACAACATATAAAAAATACATGTTTTGTTGTCATGGAAACATTGTATAAGGGTTTTGGAGAGAGGGGCTTTCTCATTTGAATATTCTAATTTTAGCATACGTATAATTGACAACTCGCGTTTAACAACATGATACTTACATAATGTTACGTTGCCATGGAAGCATGTTGTATTAGGGTACTGGGGGTGGGGCTTTCTCATTTGAATATTTGTAATTTTATCATACACATATTCAGAACTTACATTCGACAACATATAAAAACTACATAATGTTATGTTGCCATGGAAACATTGTATTATAAAGTGCTGGGGGCGTGGCTTTCTCTTTTTAATATTCTAATTTTAGCATACTCATAATTCATGAATTACATTTGACAACAGATAAAAAATACATGTTTTGTTGTCGTGGAAACATTGTATTGGGTGTTAGAGAGGGGCTTTGTCATTTAAATATTTAAATTTTAGCATACACATAATTCACAACTCACATTCGACAACATATAAAAACTACTTAATGTTATGTTGCCATGGAAACATATTGTATTATAAAGTGAGGGCGTGGTTTCTCATTTGAATATTAAAATTTTAGCATACGCATAATTCACAACTCACATTTGACAACGTATAAAAGCTACATAATGTTAAATTGCCATGGAAACATTGTATTATAAAGTGCTGGGGGCGTGGCTTTCTCATTTGAATATTCTAATTTTAGCATACTCATAATTCAGGAATTACTTTTGACAGCATATAAAAAATATGTTATGTTGTCGTGGAAACATATTGGTTGTTGGGGGAGGGGCTTAGTCATTTGAATATTCTAATTTTAGCATATGCATAATTCACAACTCACATTCGACAACATATAAAAACTACATAATGTTACATTGCCATGGAAACATTGTATTGAAAAGTGCTGGCGGCGGGGCTTTGTCATTTGAATATTCAAATTTTAGCATACCCATAATTCATGAATAACATTTAACAGCATATAAAAAAATTTATGTTGTCATGGGAACATTGTATTGGGGGGGGGGGTTCTCGTTTTATGTTCTAATTTTAGCATACTTATAATTTACAACTCGCATTCGACAACATATAAAAACTACATAATAGAAACATTGTATCTGGGGGCGTGGCTTTCTCATTTGAATATTCTAATTTTAGCATACCCATAATTCATGTATATCATTTGACAGCATATAAAAAAATTTTTATGCTGTCATGGGAACATTGTATTGGGTGTTGGGGGAGGGGCTTTCTCATTTAAATATTCTAATTTTAGCATACTTATAATTTACAACTCGCATTTGACAACATATAAAAACTACATAATAGAAACATTGTCTCTGGGGGCGTGGCTTTCTCATTTGAATATTTAAATTTTACCATACACGTAATTCACAACTCACATCTGATATGGAAAACCTTTGAACTGTCCCTTTAATTGTAAACCAAAGGTCATAATCCTGATATTCATATTCATATTTTCCCTCTGTGCTTCAGCAAACGCTGCTGGATCCCGCCTGAGCGAGGCTGATGTGAAAGCTGATCGTCTGCTGGAGCGTCTGAAGCCTCTGCAGACTCTGGGAGAAACACTGAGCAGAAACCTGTCCGACATCAGAGAACTCATCAGTCAGGCACGCAAACAGGCTGCATCGGTGAGAACACACACACACACACACCATTTTTAATCTAAATTAGTATCTGTTTTTTTCTTTCTGTGGCTTTTATTTCCCTAAAACATACTAACCACACATGATCTTTAATATTTCAATGTAAGCGTATACATCCAGAATCATGTGAGCATCAGCGTCAGAGCATATCCAAAGACCACAAGACCCTCAGATCCCTTTAGACCCCAGTGTATACCATGATAATCGTATCTGCTGAATCACATACGGACACTAATGCATGTTCTGTTGTGCTCTCTGTAGATTAAAGTGGCCGTCTCTGCAGACCGCAACTGTGTACGCGCGTACAGACCTGAGGTGACGTCCAGCAACTTCAACACACTCACACTGACCATGAAGACCAGTGAGCCCGACAACCTGCTCTTCTACATGGGCAGCAGCTCCAGCGTACGTCTGCATACTTAACCTCTTATACACCGCAGTGCTGTTTATTTACATGGTGTTATTGTTTTGATTCAGATTTTAGTAATTGATTAATTATTGTTAATATTTTCATTAAATATTTATTAGTATTTTAATAATTGTTAATTTAGATTAAAAATTGTATTATTTATTTTACTTAATATTTTAATAATTGGTTAATTAAAAGTAATATTTTTAATATTTATTTTACTTAATATTTTAATAATTGGTTAATTAAGAGTAATATTTTTATTATTTATTTTACTTAATATTTTAATAATTGGTTAATTAAGAGTAATATTTTTTTACTTAATATTCTAATAATTGGTTTATTTAGAGTAATTTTTTATAATTTATTTTAATAATATTTTAATAATTAGTTAATTAAGAGTAATATTTTTATTGTTTATTTTTAGTATTATTTTTGTAAATATATATATATATATATATTTTTTTTATATATTATTATATATTATATATATTATTAATGTTTTTATAATTGATTAATTAATGTTTATATTTTAAAATATATTTTTACTAATATTGTTTATTATTATTAAAACTTTATTTTTTTTACATTTTAATTTAATAATTTGTTAAATAATATTATATAAATTGGTATTTTATGAAGTACTATAATTCATATTTTAATTATTGATTATTATTAATGTAATTGTTGTTAGTTTCTACTATTCGGGATTAATTAGTTTAAAATTTTATTTTATTTTTAAATAATAATTGCATTATTTTATTAGCAAACTGAAAAGCTAAAAGACTAACTGGAAATTAATTAAATAATTAATTAATTAAATTAATATAATTCATTTAAATTGTAGTTTTTAACGTTATAAATAGTTGAAATAAATGCACTAAAATATAAAAAATGTAAAAAGAAATTAACATTTAGTTGTAAGCTTGTGCAAAAATCACACAAATGCTTGTTTATATCTGCATCAGGAGGATTTCATGGCTCTAGAAATGCATGATGGGAAGGTGTCCTTCCTGTGGGACGCCGGTTCAGGACACAACAGACTGGAGTATCCGGACGTTCAGATCAACAATGATAAATGGCACAGGATCAATGCCACGCGGTGCGTAGATAAACGCTGCTCTTCTTCACTTTAAATAAGTAATGCACTGATCATGATTGTCCATGGCCAATTACATTTCTACTAGCAAATTATCAAATTCTGATATCAATTTCTGAAATGTACTTGCTAATAATTATGAGAAACTATTAATCTTAGGTATTTGGGGATTTAAAATAGATCATTTCAAAATATCAAGTGAAAAAAAAACCTAGTTTGACTTTATGAAATAATGCTACATGCAACATGCAGACATGCTGGTTAATAATGCAGAATTAGTCTCTCCCAGCAGGGGGCGCCTATAGAACTGCAGGAATAACAGCGTCTTCATGGTTACGGGTGGGGGGTTGGGATGGGGTATTGTGACGCAGCTCATAGAGAAGCAGAATATTAGATAAGAGAACAGTGGGCGTGGCTTGTTTTTTCTACTGCAAGCTGATTGGATGTAGTGAAGTAGGCGTGTCATTCAGAAAGATGGGGAAACGGGTTTGGGGAGAGTTATTATAACCTAACAGACTCCTCCTGCTCACCATTTCTGTTTGTTGTCATTATGTTTACCGCTAGAGGCTGTGCTTTTTCTTAATTGGTGCTGTTTAATGTGTGTGCAGGTTTGGGAGACACGCTACACTGACGGTTCAGCAGACGGACTCAGAGCCGCTGCCCGCCGTAAAGAGCAGCGCCGCTGGATCTGCCACTGTGATGGACGTCAATAAACACACATGGGTGTATGTGGGCGGGCTGGGTGGACAGGTGAAGGTGAGACACACTGAGCTTTAGTTTTAATACTGCGGGTTAATGGGCCGATCATACCGAAAACGCTTTTCCCCTTGGAAACCTGAAACCTGAACCCCGCCTCTGCTTTTATTTGATTGTACAATGAAAAAGACAGGACTGACGTAGCTTGCTTTTTCTGCTCAGAGTTTACATTTTTTCAACTGCGGGCGCACAGAGCGCAACAGCAAAAACACGAGCACATGCAAAGGGCGCATAAGCAGAGCACAAAACACTCAGACAACCATCACACACATAAACACACACACAGCTAGCCTTAACAGTTCATATATAAATATGCTAAATCTATCATTTAATTAGTTTGATAACAATAAAAATTGTAATTTCTATATATTCCAAATATATATACATTTATATTATTTATATTCCAAATACCAGAATTTTAATTTGATTTACCAGAATAATTTTATTTAATTTAATTGTTTAATTTATTTTAATTTTGTTTAATTTAATTTAACTTTGTTTAATTTAATTTAATTACATTTTTTAATTGAATTTAATTAAATTTTGTTTAATACAATTTTGTTTAATTTGAATAAATTTTGTTTAATTTAATTTTGTTTAATTTGATTTTGTTTAATTTAATTAAATTTTGTTTAATTTAATTTGGTTTATTTTACTTAATTTTTATTTAATTAAATTTTGTTTAATTTGATTTTGTTTAATTTAATTTAATTTTGTTTATTTTAATTTTGTTTAATTTGATTTTGTTTAATTTAATTTAATTTTGTTTATTTTAATTAATTTTTTTATTTAATTAAATTTTGTTATATTAATTTTGTTTGATTTAATTTTGTTTATTTTAATTAATTTTTTTATTTAATTAAGTTTTGTTTAATTTAATTAAATTATGTTTAATTTAATTTAATTTTGTTTATTTTAATTTTGTATAATTGAATTTAGTTTATTTTAATAAAATGTTTTTTAATTTAGCTAAATTTTGTTTAATTTAATATAGTTTAAAAGTAATTTAATTTAGTTTAAATTAATTTAATTTTGTTTAATTTAATTTAATTCAGTTGATAAGAAAGGATTTATCGGAATTATAAAATACAAGAATCAAAGGCGGGGCATAGACAAGAATCCTATCCCTAAAGGGGGCGTGGCAGTCATCAATCAAATTCTGACACATGCTGGCCCATACATTCTCTCTCAGGATGTTGTTATGGTGTTGTGAGCTCCTACATGTCAAATGATGAAGGTAATGTTGGTTTGTCAGTTCATGACCACTGTAACCCTCAGTGTGTTTTCTTTACCCAGAAATCTCCAGCAGTGAAAATAACCCATTTCAGAGGCTGTATGGGTGAAGCGTTGCTCAACGAGAACAACATCGGCTTGTGGAATTATGCTGAGAGACAGGGCGAGTGCGGAGGCTGCTTCAGGAGGTAAAACACACACACAAACACACACACACACACACACACACACACGCATCTGTAAAGAGCCTAAAAAGTGGTTAAAACAGAACCCATCAGACTTTTTTGCTATTTCTGTGCTGAAATGATCTCTACATGCAGACGCTGATGTTCTTGATGTTCTGTGTTTCTCCATCAGTCCTCGCACTGAAGACACCTCGTTTCACTTCGACGGCAGCGGCTTCTCTGTGGTGGAGAAATCTCTGCGCTCCATGTCCACCAGCGTGGTGATGTTCTTCAAGACTCTGTCCCCCAACGGCCTGCTGCTGTATCTGGCCTCCAATGGCACGGTAAACTGCGTTATTACTAGGGGTGTAGCTCTATATGTTACCCTATATGTAGTGTATATGTCACGGTGTGGTGGCGACGGTTCGGTTCATGTGCCAATAGAGTCAGTACAGATATGTGAACCGTACCGTGCACACTTCTCAAACGATCCGGGAAACGGGCCTGGGCACGGTACGGATAGCATAGTGTGAGTAGGCCCTAAGTGTCTGGTGTGGGCCGAATCTGGGCCAGAATAAAAGCAAACCGTGGCCCAGTATAGGGTCAGTTCTGGTTCATTTGGTTGAATTCTGGCTGATATGTGGTATTGCTATCGCTTAATTGCAGCCCAGATCTGGCAAACAAGAGCAGACCGCCCAAGTGCCATCATTCCATGTGTATTTGGGCCGGATGTAAGTGTCTGGTGTGGGCCGGATTTGAGTCACATGTGTTTTGCTAGCTAGAGAATTAGTAAAACTTATATATAGTGGTTAGTTTTGGTATTGTTGCAGGCTCCATAAATAATTCAGTGTATTGGAAGCACTGCAAAATCCTCAGCATTATGACCGTGTGTTGCAGAGAGACTTTCTGTCCATCGAGCTGGTGGAGGGAAAGGTTCATCTGACCTTTGAACTGGGCTCCGGAGCGCTGACAATGACCTCCAGCAGAACATACAACACCGGATCCTGGTACCGAATCGCCCTGCAGAGGAACAAGCGCAAAGGTGCATTTAATATACTCTCATATACACCCTTACAATGTGCTGAAGAGCATTTCCCGCTGGTTTCACAAGTGTAACAAGAGGAAAATAAATCATATAATAACGTCAAAACAGATACAATGCACAAATGCTATTGTTATATGAAGTTTTAGTCTTGTTTTTAGTGCAAATATCTAAAAATTCTTAAATCAAATAGCATTTTCTATTTAAATATAAAATATTTAAAATCTTTATAGAATATATAAAATATTTAAACTTATTGTTTTCAGCAACAATAAGTCAGAAATGTTCCTTAAAACAAGCATTTTTATGTTTGGGTCTTTAAATGCAAATGAACCAGTAACCCCGCCCCTTTTTCAGAAGAAGGTGGGGCTTTGTTCTGAAGTGCAGGGCTTTCCAAATTCACAGTCCACTATTAGTTCAAGCCTGTAAACACACTTCATTTAAAAGTCAGTCATGTGATTTCTCTGTGTAATGAATGTGTTTTTGAGTTTTGAGATGTGTGTGCATGTCATTTATTCAGGTTATTTTTTTATTTATTTCACAACAAGGGACAGTGTACATCAATCAACGTTCTCCAAGAGCCCAAACTAGTCTAGTTTTCATTGGTGGTCCAATCTGTCATGGCTGCTGTGAACCAGTCCGATATTTTTAATCTGTCTTTTAGATTTTTCCTGAATATTAACATTTATTTAGTATTTTTCGCCAACATATTAATTTGGGAGTATTTATTTTTGGACTGAGATCTTTTCGAGATTTTCTTGACAAGTGCAAAGTATCGTCTTGTTTTCAGAAATAATAAGTCAGAATTTTTCTGTTTGGCGCTTTAAATGCAAATTAGCCGCTGATCCCGCCCCCTTTTCAGAAGAGGGCGGGGCTTTTTGTAATAAATGTGTGTTTCTGAATCATTAGGTCATTTATCTGTCATGGCTGCTTCAAACCCGTCCGAGCGTGAGGTGCTGGAGGCGGAGGCTCCGGGTCAGGCTTCTGACCTCAACCGATCCGACCTTGACCCCATTTACATCGGTGGATTGCCAGCCTCTCGACCAATCAGGTGACAGCACACGGATTACGGTAGAATTGTGGGTTCATTTATGTCCTAAGATAAATTCATTCATTTTCCTTCAGCTCATTTATCAGGCCACAGCGGAATGAACCGCCAATTTATCAAGCATATGTTTTACACAGTGGATGTCCTTTCAGCTGCAACCCAATACTGGGAAATACTCATTTACACACACACACACACTCATACACTACAACCAGTGTAGTTGATCAATTCCCCTATAGCACATGTGTTTGGACTGTGAGGGAAACCAGCACCTGAAGAAAACCCACACCAACACGGGGAGTTTCTGTTACATTGGTTATTTAAAGGCAGATCAATCTGATAGAGAAAGCCAAGTTTGTTCCAGAGATGTAAATGGCGTAGTGTTGTTAATGTGTGCAGGAGGCAGGTTGTCGCTCGCTCTTTCGTCGGCTGCATGAAGAACGTGGAAATCGCACGAACAAACTTCGACCTGCTCAGAGAGGCGTACGGCGTGAAGAAAGGCTGCGTCCTCAAGGTGAGAGTGGGAAAAAACTATTGTTAACCGTCAAACACAAATGCATGTTGCATTGAAAGCAACAACAGAAAGTGTGTGTGTGTGTGTGTGTGTGTGTGTAGCCCATTCGCAGTGTGTCAGTGTTTGGCGGAGGGTTTCTGGAGATGCCGGCGGTGCTGCTTTCCTCTCACACTGAAATCATGAGCACCTTCTCCAGCAGACGTGACAGCGGAGTCATTCTGGCCGGATTCAGCCGCTCATCCAGACACACACAACAGGTCAGTCTTCATCATCATCATCATCATCATCAGTGTACACGGGTCACGGGCTAAAGATTCATTTATTCATTCATTCATTTTGGCTTAGTCTCTGATTTATCAGGGGTCAACACAGTAGAATGAACCGCCAACTATTCCATCATATGTTTTACACAGCGGATGCTCTTTCAGCCGCAACCCAGTACTGGGAAACACCCATACACCCTCATTCACACACACACACACACACACACTCATACACTACAGCCAATTTAGTTTATCAGTTGACCTATAGCGCATGTGTTTGGACTGTGGGGGAAACCGGAGGAAACCCACGCCAACACAGGCAGAACATGCAAACTCCACACAGAAACACCAACTGACCCAACCGAGACTCAAACCAGCGACCTTCTTGCAGTGAAGCGACAGCACTACCTGCGTCGCCTTCTAAACTCATACACAATAAATACACACAGCACACACACATCATGTCAAAGCAATCCTTTATTTTAGATCTGATTAATTGCAACGTTATTTTTGGCCAGCAATAATTTTCATGCAACTTTCCAAAATGTGTGTGTGTGTGTGTGTGTGTGTGTGTGTGTGTAGCCGCTGTTACTGCTGCTGCTGGTGTCTGGAGGTCTGGAGCTGCGTGTGAGTGTGTCTGATGGAGCAGCAGTGCAGAAAGCAGAACTCAGAGGATCCTTCAGTGACGGACATGAACACTCACTCATCCTGCAGAGGAACAAACGGTCTGCTTTACTTCTGATTTTAGGGGAATATCGAAAACGTGTGTATATACATATATGTGTGTGTGACAAATTATATGGATAAAAATGTATTTTTTATATATATATATATATATATTAGTGCTGTCAAAATTAGCGTGTTAACGCATGCGATTAATTAAAAATTATTAACACGTTAAAAAAAATTAACGCAGTTGCAGTTTTTTTTCCTGTTGTGGCCGTGGTGTGTTCAATGTGCAAAGAAATATGGATAAGACCAAGGAAGCACTTTTTAAGGCAAGTTTCAGTATATAATAATTAAAGTCGCATCACTAGGCTCTCCAGCGTTTCCTCCAGAGTTTCATCTAATTTCGTATGTTTCATTTTTAACTTTCGACTTTTGTTTTAATGTAATTTGAGGGTAAATGGAAAGAAAAACCTCCGCATTTTGTGACTCAGTGATCCTTTAAGGGAATCAAAAATCGCTGCTCACATGGTCGACTCTTAATAAGAGTATTATCTTAATCATATTAAAAGCAAAGTATTGTTGTCCATGTAAATGAAGTACCAGATGAAGTTGAGAGCTGTCAAAGACAGCGCATTCCTCTGCCTTTCAGCATGAAAACGTGTTTCCCGCTTTAACGCATGTTTTGTAAAGTGTCTGCTTAGCGTTGCTGTGTCGGAATCCTTGTGAAATACAGCCATACTTAAGACTGCTTAGTTTCAGCAAATTTGATGAACGCGATCATGCGTGTCGAATCTGAAGGGAGTCGCTTCGGCTGCGCTGTTCTGCGCGTGTTGTGCATGTCTATGTGTGTGCACTTTTGTGTGACACAACACGTACCTGTATGTGCCATTGACGTACCGCTTGATGCTTCTTGCGTCCTTGTTGGAGCACCAGTGGCCACAAAATTAGGCACCGAAATGCATATGCTGATTCAGTGATCCTGCTTGTGATCCTGCCTGTTCTTACTCTCAGCTCACATCATTCAAAACAAAAGGTCCACATTGTCCCCCGATAATGTCAACAGACTGGCCTGTCTTAGCAACTGTCTGAATGTAAAGGAGGAATAAGCTAAATTGTTTCTACTTTATAATGAATGTTCTCAACTCACAGCAATACAACTTTTCAATGAGTACAATTGTTTGTATTCAATACTTTATTATTATTATTATAATTTTCCATGTCTGTAATGCCTGTATTTTGGCATTTTTTGCAGTCCACTTAGAATCCAACATGGAAATCAATGTTTTCCTTATTGGTATTGATTGTTTTGAAATTCAAATAGCATTAACATGCCTGCATTTATATTTCTGTAAATCTGGCTGTCAAGCAGGATCTTGATGGTTTATTGTGGGTTTGTTGTTTACATGAAGAAATCTGTGTTAGAAGTTAAACAAAAATTATAATAATGAATTATATTTTGAATTTAAATAGTTTTTGTCTTGCGTTTACATTAATTTTACATGTGAATAGCCAAAATTGCAAGTTTCAGTCTTTTTAATGTGATTAATCGCGATTAATTTTCAAAAAAATGTGTGATCAATTCACTTTTTTTAATCTACTGACAGCACTAATATATATATATATATATATATATATATATATATATATATATATATATATATATATATATATATATACTAATTTATTTATTAGTAGTTGTTTTTGTGATTATACTATTGTAGTTGTACTATTGAGTTTTTTTTTCTGAAGTTGTAGTTATATTCACATTTGGTTTCTATAGTATCATTATATATTTGTTTTTCATATTATATTATTTTGTAATACTTTGTATTTTGGTCACTTTCTTCAGTTTTTTATTTTTATAAATATAATTTACCACAGAAACCCTGTTGTGCAGCACAAGATTAGTATTACTGAATCCTCTATTAGTTAATGTATGATGTCGTGGCGTTTAGTGAAGTCCCAGTGTGTGCGTGTTTTCCTCAGGACGATCACAGTGGTTGTGGATGAGGGCATCCAGGCCTCGCTGAAGCTGCCGGCCTCTGCAGAGAAAAGCCTGACTCTGGAGCGGCTCTACATCGGCGGCGTTCCTCCAGCAGAGGGAGACACACACACACTCACACCTGCCTTCTACGGCTGCATTAGGAACAC
>NC_141044.1:44805000-44832500 GCF_052040795.2 Danio rerio
TAATAGTGTTCATAACTCATCTCTAATAACTGATTTATTTTCTCTTTGTCATGATGACAGTAAATAATATTAGACTAGATATTCTTCAAGACACTTCTATACAGCTTAAAGTGACATTTAAAGGCTTCACTAGGGTAATTAGGGTAACTAGGCAGGTTAGGGTAATTAGGCAAGTCATTGTATAATGATGGTTTGTTCTGTAGACTATCGAGAAAAATATATAGCTTAAAGGGACTAATAATATTGACCTTAAAATGGTGTTTAAAAAATGAAAAACTGCTTTTATCCTAGCCGCAATAAAACAAATCAGACTTTCTCCAGAAGAAAAAGCATTATCAGACACACTGTGAAAATTTCCTCAATCTGTTCAACATCATCTGAGGGATATTTTAAAAAGAAGACACGGCTGCTCTTGTACATCCACACTAATAAAGACATGTTTGATTGTGTTTCTATTCTCAGTTTTGCAGTGAAGCTGTCGGTGCGCACGTTTGCTCACAGCGGCGTTCTGTTCTACATGGCGAACACAAACCAGCAGGATTACGCAGTTCTGCAGCTGCAGGCCGGACGACTGCATCTGTCCTGTGACCTGGGCAAAGGAGCGGCCAGCGCCACGCTCAAAAACACCATCAGTGATGGACGCTGGCACACGGTCAGTTCAGCAGCACACACATTCAAACACACTGCACTCCTAAATCAAGAAGCATTATCCAGACATGCAGAAAATATAGTCTTGTTTTCAGAAATAATGAGTCAAAATGAAGAGAGCTTTACATGATCAGGGTGTCCACGGGGAAATTTAGGGCCCTTAAAAAGTCTTGACTGCTGTTTTACAGGGTATTAAATCTTGTATCCGGATGCTAAAGTTCTGCCTGAATTTAATCGTTGAATATTAAGATGCTCAAACAAATCCTGCTAGATGTGACGTCACGCTGCTGTGTTTACTGCAGTAACCAGGCAAACACTGTTACTCCTGCTGTTGTAAAACTGGATTAACATTTTTATTCAGTATATAAATATAGTTTTAGGTAAGGATTCGCTTCTTGCCATCAGTATTTAGTGAATATACTGCAAGTTAAAATGCCGGCAATGTTATTGATTGAAACCTGAAGTGGTGATGAGGTCTCAAAGAGTCTTAAAAATGGTCTGAAAAGGTGTTGAATGTCAATCTCTGATTCCAGTATATACTCTGAGTAAAACAAGCAAAGTAATCTGACAATAGAGGAAGCAGAATAATCTTGTCTTCGCTTTGAAATAGAATTATTTCGCTTTCCCCATTGGCAGATTATTTTGCTTGTTTTAAGATTAAATTCACTTAATTTAGACTCACATACCTGTCAACATTGGGATGTGAAAATAAGGCATTAAGGAATTACCATGAAACACAAATGACTAGATATGTTTTTTTGGAGCTGTTCTATTGTAAATAAACAGTTAAATGGTCAGTAATATGTTTTATTATTATTATTTACAAAAGAAAAAATAAGCAGTAGGTCTATACACTAACAGCAAATACATTAGCAAACAGTTCAGCTTATTAAAATGAATAGCTGTTATAATGAAACCGGGTCAAGCTATCAAATCTCATTAGCCGTTTCTCCACTGTATAACCTACACATTCTGATTAAAGAGCAACTAATGAATCTCATTTAATTGGATTTTTCGTTTGATTACATTAAATAACAGGTGTCACTTTATGAATACACAGATCTAACGTTATAATGAAAGCATTCGATTGCTTGTTCATGCTCATTTAGGATAAAATTAGTTGTGTTTGGGAAAAAAACCCACCAAGATCGACATCTTTAGATGTTATTATTATTAATTATCTGTATATGTCTGTTTAAACACGCACCCAAAACCCAGACTTTTGCTCCGCTTTAAATCGCATGTGCAGAATCAGTTTGAGAAACATCATGTGTTCATCACTATGGAGCGCGTCAGCTGACAGTCACGCACCGCTATATGACTGTATTGAGGATTGCATATGAAGGGGAGTCGGCACCTGTAATGAAAAGGAAAGGAAATCCCGCCGTTTTTATATTTATTTCTAAGTGTTTTTATGCCTATATAAAGCGAAAACACAGAACAGACTCGCATTTACGAGCAGGGGCGGCCCCTGGTGTTCCGGTGGTATGGGTTGCGTATAGGCAGGATCGGCTCTTTAATGTTTATTTGCCACCCTTCAGAGAAATACTGAAAATACAGGAGAAATACCTTTACGGGATGATAGCGGGATAGAACTGTAAAATACGGGAGAATCCCAGGAAAAATGGAAGGGTCGACAGGTATTTTTGAAAACAAGACTATATTTTATTCTTGTCTAGAAAATGCTTCTTTATTTAAGAACCTGTAGATATTTGGATTAGAAACAAGACTAAAACTCTAAGTAAGAAAAGCATTTTTTGCAGTGCATGACCATATGCTAAATAAGAAATAATGTTTCGAAATGAACCATGATTATATGCTAATTAACAGCAGAGGAAATCAGCTTTCCTCAAAAGATTGGAGATGTTTTGGAGGCTTTAGAAGATCATTCCACCACTGAGGAATGGAGAAATGAAAGGTTCTGGAAAAAACACAGGCATGTGTGAATAATGAATAACAGTGTGTGTGTGTGTGTGTGTGTGTGTGTGTGTGTGTGTGTGTGTGTGTGTGTGTGTGTGTGTGTGTGTGTGTGTGTGTGTGTGTGTGTGTGTGTGTGTGTGTGTGTGTGTGTGTGTGTGTGTGTGTGTGTGTGTGTGTGTGTGTGTGTGTGTGTGTGTGTGTGTGTGTGTGTTTGTGTGTGTGTTCAGGTGAAGGCCGAGTTCAGTAAGAAGACTGTTGTGGTCAGTGTGGACGGGATTGAATCTGACCACATCTCCACTAAAGGACACACACTAGACGTCGAGGGGAAGTTGTACGTCGGTGGACTTCCTCCCACATACACCGCCAAGAGAATCGGAAACGTAAGTATTTTAATTATTATGTATTATTATATTTTATATTTAATAATTGTATTATTATTAACATAATTAAACATCTATCATTTCTCCCTCAATGAAAGAAGGAATGCACAATATATCATCATATCCTAATGAGCTAATCAGTGCTCATTTTAATGTTATTGTTTTTGGTTTAATAACAATATTAGGCTGATATCTGTAAACTGATCAATTCTACTGCTCTCACTTTGCATGCTTGCTGCCCACATCTGCTTTATTGTTTTATTGGCATTCAGATTTTGGTTAATGTTCAGTTACTTTATTTTTGTGTCATGCAGTGTGTTTTATCCATGTTAAATAAATTTGCTCATAAAAAATAGTTGATTAATAAAGTTCAGAGATCAAAATCCTTTCTGAAGTGAAGATTGAAAAATAAAATCAGTTTATTTCTAGAGCACATTTCATACACAATGGCCATTCAAAGTAATTTACATGAACAAAAACTGATTAAAACAGAATAAAAGGCTTTAAAAGAATGAAAGTTTAAAGGAAACAACAGAAGTATAGTGGCATTCTGTCTGCCTCTGGTTATCAGTTATTGATATGGGTTATGTATTCCTCATCAGTGCGCCCCTCACAGTGCTTTGCTGTGTTGTGTCCTCAGGTGACCCACAGTGTGGCGGCGTGTGTGCAGGACCTGACGTTTAACGGTGTCCCAATGAACCTGAATAATCCGCTGTCATCTCACGCCACCGGTTTCTGCTTCAGCAACGCTCAGGACGGCACGTTCTTCAACGGCAGCGGATACGCAGCTTTCAGTAAGCAGAGTTCATGTTGAACACCAGGCGGAAATCTCAGCGAACACTGAAATTAAAAACACTATCAAAACCAATTTTGTTACTTGAAACACAATTGATTTTTATTTAAATGTAAAAAAAATCTAAATAAAAATGAACGTAAATATTTTTATAAAGATTTATATTTACACAGAAATATTTCTATTTACTTCAACTTCATTCATTTTCTTTTGGGTTTAGTCTTTTTATTAATCCAAGGTCGCCACAGCGGAATGAACCGCCAACTTCAAAAATCAAACCACTTTTAGTGTCACATCATTTGATTTTTGAAGTTGGCGGTTCATTCCGCTGTGGCGACCCTGGATCAATAAAGGGACTAAACTGAAAAGAAAAATTAATGAAGTTGAAGTAAATGGAAATATTACTGTGTAAATATAAATCTTATCCAGCATATGTATTACACAGCAGATGCCCTTCCAGCTGCAACCCATCACTGGGAAACACCTATACACACTTATGCGCACACATACATACACTATGGCCAATTTAGCCAACCCAATTCCCCTGTACCACATGTGTTTGGACTGTGGGGGAAACCGGAGCACTCGGAGGAAACCCACACAAACGCAGGGAGAACATGCAAACTCCACACAGAAACACCAACTGAGCCAGCCGAGACTCGAACCAGCGACCTTCTTGCTGTGAGGACACAGCACTACCTACTGTGCCACTGTGTTGCGCTTACTTGAACTTGATGTACTATGTATTCCTATTAAAAAACTAATGCACCCTCCCTGCCTACAGGGTCTCCATGGGAGGAGATATTTAAACTGAATGTTCATATGAGTGGGGTCATGTCTATGATATATGCAATCATCTTGTCAAAGGATAACTCTCATAACATTAAAGCTATCAGCGCCTGGAAGAGGAACTTGGCTTAGAGTTTGAAGAGTGCAGTATTAGACAGTGTGCGCACCTCCACTTCATGCGCTACACTGAGTGTTGTACATTTTAACTAGTAACAAAATTAAAATAAAAATTGATAATAATATACATAATATGAGGAGCTTTCTGATGTGTAAAATTAAGCAGATCAATCTTATATTACTGATAAATAACATATGCATATTAATCAGGGCGGTAAAATACATATTTATTAAACAATCCAGTTTACACAATAGACACTTCTTGATTCTGTAATCGTATTACTTTTCACAAATAGATCATCATAGAAAATCAGCAGCTGACCTATCTAAATTAACAGGGGTAAAATTACATAACTCTGTTCATTGAATGGAGACAGTACACTTTATAGACAGTAAACTAATGAAAGAAGAGAATTAGACATGCCGTGCTTTCATTCAAAATAAGAGTGCTTTCAGATCTTGAATGTGTGTGTGTGTGTGTGTGTGTGTGTGTTTTCCTGCAGTGAAAGAGGGCTATAATGTGGGCTCAGACGTGACGGTGAGTCTGGAGTTTCGCTCCACGGCGCCGGATGGTGTTTTATTAGGAATCAGCAGCACTAAAGTGGACGCCATCGGCCTGGAGCTGCTCAACGGACAGGTCAGTGTTCGCTCTACAGTGTCCAATAAACAGCGTTCCCACCACGGGTCATTCATTTCTGGAGGTTTAAAAGGTTTTTCCACACATTGAAAGTCAGGAAATTTGTGTTTTTATTTATTTTTATTTTTTCAAAATCATTTTTGTTTGTCATTTTACATTTTTGTTTGTCGCATTAAATTTTAGTATCCATTTATCAAAATGCAATTTTTTTCTAAAAACGTAAAGTAGATCCAGCAGGTTTTTATCTCAGAATTAAGTTTATCAGCCCGATTATCAGTATTAATAAAAATTAATGATCATGATCAATAAACACACACTAATGGTGTTGAATAACGTGTTTCTCCTCATCTCAGGTGGTGTTTAATGTGAATAACGGTGCGGGCCGCATCTCGGTGAGCAGCAGGAGCAGCGTGTCCATGTGTGACGGACGCTGGCGCACTCTAGTGGCCAAAAAGCAGAAGCACAGCTTGAGTTTAACGGTGGACGGCGTGACGGTGAACACGGAAAACCCGCACTCCTCCTCCACATCCGCAGAGACCAAAAACCCCATATATGTGGGAGGACATCCAGGTACTGCTCCAGAATACTGCGCGCATCTGTAGCTCTGACTGGAGAACTGATCCAATTGAGGCTTGTTAAATCAAAAACTTTGGTTGTAGACTTATTTTTCGCTCAATAGCTGAAAGTAAATTTCACTAAATATATTTATCTATGTACTGTATATAAAAAAGAGGTATTTAAAACATTTAATTTAGATTGTTTACTGATGATTTTAAAATAAACTCTTGTTATTATAGTATTTTTGAGTGTGTTCTGTGATACTAAACAACATTACAATAACAAAAATATAGTTAAAAATAATACTATAACACTAATAGAATTTTTAAAAATTGTATTTATAATAACAATAATTAATTTTAACATCATCAGTAAACAGATATTGACACACCAATAAAAACAACCACAAATGACAAATTAAGAATATTTAAACTATAAATTAAATTAAAATATTCTATAAAATAGTCTGTTTAGCAGTACTATTTAGCTAATTATTTCCATTACATTATACATGCATGTATTATTTATGTATATCATTATTATTATAAGTAAACATTAAATTTTAATTGTACTGATTTTTAAATAAATGACTTTTAAATTATTAAATTTGATTATTTTAAATGGGTAAATTATTACTATTAATATTATTTCCGTGTCATATTATATATATGTCATATATTCTTATTATATATTAAATATTTGTGGTAGTTTTATAAAAAATAAAATTTAGATTAATAATTTTATTACATAATACATTTATATTTTATTATTATTATTATTATGTAAACATTAAATTTTAATTGTTCTCTGATATCCCTGATGATTTTTAAATTAAATACTTTTTAAATTATTAGAGTATATTAAATTAGTAAATTATTACTATAATAGTATTTTAAATATTTTATATTATTATTTTTTCAGATTTTTAAGTCAATTTCTAATTCTAATTTTCTTATTATATTAGTATTATTATATATTAGTGGCATTTTAATAACATCACTCTTTAGATATTAATTTAGTTAATAATGACATGACGCATTTCTGCATTATTTATGTATATTACTAGTATTATTATTTCCACACAGTCATCTGTTCTTCACAGAAAGAACAATATCAGCATGACTGTGTCAGAGCATTTGATGTGTTATCGCTGACTGACAGTGTGTGTGTGTGTGTGTGTTCTCTCTCTCAGCGGATGTAAAGCAGAATTGTCTGAGCGTCAGGCAGTCGTTTCGTGGCTGTATGAGGAATCTGCGAGTGTTTAAGGGTCACATCACCGATGTGCTGGACTTCAGCTCTGCATTCACACTCCTGCACGTTTCCCCTCACTCCTGCCCTGCGTAAACACACACAACAGCTGTACCTGTAGAGATATCAGCCCTCCTGTGTGTTTACGGCTCACTAATGACACATTTTACCAGCAGAAACTAAATATATCAGTGATTTTACCTTCAGCTCTGGGGACAAAATCTGTTTTCATGAAGACTGAACACATTCAGGAGACACACTACTGCAACTGTCAGAACACAACTACTGGCGCACACTGACACACACACACACACACACACACAGTTCAACATACACCTCCCAAATACATGCACACTTTGCAACACACAAATGCACACTCTAACACACATCTCCCCAAACACAAACACATGCACACACAAACACACACACATGCACATTGCAACATGCACACTCAAACACACACACACACACACACACACACACACCAACGCGCTCCAACACATGCACATTCCAAAACACACACCCAAAAATACACACTTCAACACACACACACACACAACCACCAAACACACACACACCCCTAAACATGCACACTTCAACACACACACAACCACCAAACACACACACACACCTAAACATGCACACTTCAACACACACACAACCACCAAACACACACACACACACCCCCCTAAACATGCACACTTCAATACACACACAACCACCAAACACACACACACACACACATCCCTAAACATGCACACTTCAACACACACACAACCACCAAACACACACACACACCTAAACATGCACACTTCAACACACACACAACCACCAAACACACACACACACACACACCCCTAAACATGCACACTTCAACACACACACACACACACCTAAACATGCACACTTCAATACACACACAACCGCCAAACACACACACACCACTAAAAATGCACACTTCAACACACACACAACCACCAAACACACACACACACACACACACACACCCCTAAACATGCACACTTCAATACACACAACCACCAAACACACACACACACACACACACACACCACCAAACATGCACACTTCAACACACACACACACACCCACCCCTGAACATGCACACTTCAACACACACGAGTGTTGTCTACTGAGTGAACACTGATAATATACTGCACACTGATGAGGGAACACACAATCATTTACAGTGTGTGTGTGTGTGTGTGTGTGTGTGTGTGTGTGTGTGTGTGTGTGTGTGTGTGTGTGTGTGATGAAGATCAGCTTGTTTCTTCTTCTCTTTAGTGAAGACTTCTAGAATAGAATAATCCAGACTTGTTAGACAGTTTACACTTGAGTCCTGTTAATAAAATACAGCTTGTTTCTTAGTCGAGAGTTTAACATCTCCGCCTCATCAACATTCTTCCTCTATCTGGAACATTCCTGAACGCTGATATCCAAACAAACACAAACAAACACACACACACACACACACACACACACACACACACACACAGGTCAGCTAGTGAAATGCTGTGCAGGTAAACCTCACTCCTCTGACCTCCTTGGTAGAGCAACCGACTCCCATGCGGAAAGTCGCCGGTTGGATCCCAGCTCAGAGACAAATCTACACACACAGACAAATCTTGCATAACAATGGGGATTTCATGTGCTTTAATGGCATTCTTTCCTCATGGCCTGCTGTTGCACTCAGTATTACAGCACAGACAGTAGCTCAGTGGTAGATTTCTCACATCCGGCATCATGACATGGCTATTTGTTCTTCTTAATACTCATGTTTGACACATTTCGGTTTCAGTGAAACTGAAAATAAAACATGTTCTCATGGCTTTAAATAATGTAAAGATGCACATTCTCAGTATGATTACACACATTCAGCATGACAAACAACAAAAAGACTTCCACGAGGAAACAAATCCAGTATAAACGTCATAAAAAAGTCATAAAAAAATCAACAAACAGTAAAATCAGCCTCCAAATGAAGTAAAAAAATCAGAAAAATCAGAGCATCAGAGATCATTGGCAGAGAAGATGACGAGTTATAAAGTAAAACTGTGCATAAATGTCCTTCACAAGTCATTTGGCTTCATTCCATCTCGCATAAGTGTCACGTTGTTCATAAATATGAATAATCCGGAAGTCCTTCATTAATCCCGTTAGTGTTTGATGACGATGGCGTTAATATTCATCTGGTTTAATTAGAGGTAATAATCCCCCGTGCAGATCAGCGGACAAGAACAGCTCATAATTCACAACAAGATCACTGGTCTTTAAATTGTGTAAATAATAAACTGGAGGAATTAATGGAGAATTAAACACAAATTCACAGTATTAAAAACAAAATCTACATCTTAACAATAAAAACTGAACTTAAACATTCTCCATTTCAGTAAATCACACACTAATAATAATGCACATAATCTGAGATATCTTCTCCTTTCATAAATAATAATGTGATTTTGGTGTGATTACAGTCCGCTCTTGTTCTTCACAGGGTTTGTAGTGTTTTAATTCCCACGGCTTCATCTCAGACATGCAGCGCATATAAACAATACAAAAGAATTATGCTACAGCTGGATAAATTAGTGCTATAAATATGTTATGTACATGCTATTTTTGTGTTTTTACACTGGCTAAAGTGATGAAACATGCGCTCTCACACACACACACACACACACAGGCTCAATGACCAGCATTGAGCATCTCAGTGTGAATCCTAATAAGACCTGAGGGTCTCTGGGTTTGAGTAAACACGTGTGTGTTCAGTGCGTCTCAGGTTTTCACTTTAACACCCATTGACAGTAAGGATTAGCGTGGTAAACGTCTAGTAGATATGCGTCTGGATCCAGGCAGCGCTCGCCTGCAGTCAACAAAAACAAACGATTAATACATCATTTACACACCGTGATATACACTGAAATATTTCTGTATTAGGGCTGCATGATATTGGAAAATCTGACATTGCGATAGTTTATTTTGCTGTAATATGAATATAATCTCGCCAGATGATTTGAGTAGCTCTATTGGGACTGAAGATTTAATTAAATTAGATCGACTGGGATGATCAAGTCTTTTTCTATGCAGCGTGTTTGCATATAATAAATTACCATCCTATATAACATAATATTTATAACACAATAGAACAAAAAATTAAATTAAATTAATTTATAATAAATAAAAATAACAAAGTAAATTTAAAAAAACATGGTCATCATTCTATGAATAAAATATATAACAATATATTTATATTTTAGTATTTAATAATATTAAAATATAATGTAATATAATATTAAATATAATATTTAATCTAATCCTGCGATGTCACTATTGCGGATACACACATTGCGAAATCGATGCTCAAACGATATATTGTTTAACCCTAATCTGCAAATTATCACTTGTAGCTATAACTTTGACTTGGCATATATTGTAATATTAAAAATAACGAACCTGCGTGTGGAAAAGACGCGATATGTGAATGGCCCGCTGCTATGGTTAATCCAGAGTGCGTATTAGCCTTGGTGTAGCTGTAAGCTCGGAACTGTTAACTTACGCACAGGTGGCGTAACTTTGTTTAGTTGTAGCAGTTTTATTCTGTGCAACAGAAATATGGCATTGAGAAGCTTTTATGATTAAGTGTACAAATGTTATCAGCTGTTAGCGCCATTCGCTTAATGTCAGGTGACTCACGCTCTGCGCTGCCTTCAACTGCAGCTCGTACTATATTGAACAGACGCACGTAACTTCATAAATAAAGCGGCCGTTTTTTCGACTTAACTAAGATTATTTTTGATGTTTTGGTCACACTATTTGGAGGGCCGGATCAAATTGCCTCGTGGGCCAAGTTGAATAGCCCTGTACTACGAAGACGATATTTTCGCGTGTATGTAACATAGTAAACAATGTAACCAATACGTCTCCGGAAGAAACGGTGACGTAAGCAACTGAATAACCATCCATAATTCAACACTGAACGCGCTCTATGGGATGTTTTTCAATTCACCCTTACCTTTCATAATAAATGTACAGTAATGAATGCGTGAGTGTTTTATTACGTTACTAACTACAGTTTGTACTTTTTCTCTAGCGCACATACATTGTTTATAAAAATGTAATATTGGCTAAATGTTAACTAATACTTTTAATGTGCGTTTCACAATAAACTTTTTCTTACAATAAATTATTCTGCTAGGTTTACGCCACGTGTAAGATTGCGTCACTCCCTCTAAATTAATCGCGGGATATTTTTTGACTTAGTTTGGATTGAACTTTTTAACTTGAGCAGAAGACGTGACTGTGGCAAATGCAGAAATTCGCATCTATTTACACGTTTATCTGTTCTTTTTACACATTTATCACGTTAATCTACTTGCGTGAATACTTAAAAGTTGCATTCGGTGTTAAAAATGTACATTATTTACTATACATTATTATTTACATGTATTGTTAATCTTCAATAAATTAGATTTACTGTTAATAAATAAAACACATCATGTGACTCTTTGATGCTATCTTAGTTGACAGATATCGAAATATAATGTCGATGATTTGCTTGCGATATATCGTCTGTCTCAGAACTTCTGTTATTATATCACTATTGTCGACAAAATATTGTGATAGTATTGTATTGTAAGTTAACCTGTGATTCACACCCCTAGTATTGCTTTATCGTAAATGTATCGTATGTAATAATATTGCGCTCACCGATGTTTCCTCCGACCTCGAACAGAAGCTGTTTCTGTCGTCGACCGCCACTCCGCGATCCATGTCTGCAAACACATTCACTGGTTAACGTAGGTTATATGATGGTATACGTTAAACCATGGTGTTTTTCGTTCACTAACCCTTTCTCTGTGTCAAAATGCGCAGTGATGTCTCTGGCTTTCATATCAGTGCTCAGCTGAATCGCCATTGAAACTTTGGCGTGAAGCGGCGCATGAACTCTGATGACCCCGTCACGAAGATCCTTCACCTGAGAGAAAATGTGAATTATTATTAATACTGTTGATAAATCAGGCAGTTATTGTGATAGCCTGTTTCTGCTATGGAATAAAAACGTAAATGCAACCTTGTTTGTCATTTTAGCTTAATTTAATCGCAAGATAGCAAGACATCAAATAGGAAATGCAATAAGTCTTATAATATCACTTCCTCCAGAATTGTTTATATAAAGTTTTTCTACCGTTTTACTTAAGAATTGTGAGATAAAACTATTTTGTTGAATTAATTGCCATAATTGTGAGATCCAAAATTTGGGAACACCTTTTGAGTTGTTTTATTTTTATGTTGAAAACATTAAGTTCTGTGCATCTATTAACTTAATAATAGTTTTATGAATGGAACCCTTCCTTATTTAAGTACACCTTACTAGTACCGGGTCGGACCCCTTTGCCTTCAGAACTCCCTTAATTCTTGCTGGCAGAGATTCAACTAACGAGCAGCTGGTCAGGTGTACCTAATAAAGTGGCCGGTGAGTGTGTATAGCTGAGAATAAGTGAATGGAAGTGTTTAATTTGTGGTTTATTCGAAAATAACAACAACAGTTTTATGTTTTCCATGTTCCAATGTTTGTTTAAAACCCACCAAAAAGCCTCATATTACAAACAGGCTCATTACATTGGTGCTCGGTCTTCACACACTACAGTCAATATCTGTATTATTTATTTTTAAACCTGGTGCGTTTTAAAATGCGTTTCACTTCCTGTTCTTGCTTCATCCATTAAAATAATAATCATATTACGATTTAATCAATTATGACCTTTCATTTTTTTTGTAACGCTAATGAAAGTCTATGAAAGGCGCGCGTTTCTCGCGGCACAACACCGGCCCTCCTTTTGGGACTGTTCACCGTTTCTGTAACACTCCGCTAGCAGATTCGCGCCAAAATGAATACGAATAAGTCACGCATTAATTCGGATTATATTTAAAAAGCGATTGATTAAAGACGAAAACAAGGCGTTCACAACAGATACAGTCATTAAAAGATCAACAATCTCACAAGGCTCATCGGCGACTGAGTTTTATCCCACTGAATATTATACGAATATAATATTCATATATAATATATGAATATTAAATCACCTGGAGGACGTTATAACCTCTAAATACACCACATTCAGCAGGAAACGGACCTTTCTGAAGAAGGAAAACACTACAGACAAACGCAGGTATGTTAGGTTAATCACTTTCTTTCTCTTATGATGGATAATCCGACTCATACTGACTGATTTAAGAGATGTTTAGTGGCCGTTTCACACAAAACGTGCTCGAGTGACGCAAAAGATAACGCTTAATACCGTGTTAATAACCTTTATAACGCGTCTGGGGAACTGAGTATTTATTGACGTCAATGAATAACCGCTGAACCTTTATGAACAGCATGTGAAAATGTGCTTTCAGACGCAGAGATGAGCTGTAGTCAAATATATCTGAATAAATAAATAAGTATGTTTAAGAATCTATAATAACGTACTGGTGTGGTATAGTAGTTTTTATCATTAGATAGCAGTCTACTCATTAAATGCTAAAAACCTATTCAATAGATTTGATTTGATGCTATAACATAGTACTTATTAAGTGCGTACTTCACCGGTTATATCAATACTGCTGCCTAGTATGCCAGTTATAACACTCTATCTATATTATTTTGATATAATCAGAAATGTTAGTAGGCCTGCTGGTAAAAATATTCTGGAAGTAAAACGTTAATAATGTATGTTCAGGTTTTGGTTCATAATCATGAATCAACATCTGTCGTTTTTCTGCAAAATAATTGCAATATGAAGACAATGTTACCTCAGATGACTTACTATATGCAGTCATTAAATAAGTTGATCTTCTTTATTTTACTAAAAAATATTTAAATTGACTTGATGATATTGCATTTAGTGCTGTTTTACAGTTAATCACAAAATAAGTTTGCATTTACATAATTTTGTGAGTATGTATATTATGTATATTTAGACACAACCTTGTATAAATGTATATAGGCTAAATGTATATATTTATCTATAAAATATAACAATATTATATATAATATCAATATACATGTAAATATTTTTAAAATGTATGTGTGTGTGCATTTTGATATGAGCAATTCCAGCGTTATGGATGTGACATATGCAGTAAAAACTCAAAACATAAATTCGCATAGAAAGTATGTTAACATCATATCGAAATGTTTGTTTATATTTTCCAGAACAACTGACCACAGAGTTAAGAAACCAGAAAAAATATCCATCTGTAAACATGTTTTGTACTTTAAATGAGGAAAATAAACAAGCGTTATGGATGTGACAAAAAAGTCTGCGGGTTTACAGTATACAACATAATTCTGTGAATTAAACTGCACAACCCAAAAGAAAGAATGATAATCAAAAGGAGAAGAGTTCTCTATAAAACAAAACTGGTTGATTTTTATTGAATATTTTCACATTTATGAGGAAAAAGTGTCATTATGGATGTGACATCTCTTCGTTATGGATGTGACCAATGTGAAATGGCCACTGGTGTGACTTTGGTAAATCAAATAGAATAGTTAGACAACACTGACAGATGCATTTTTGAGTATTTCTAAAGCACTGAAAAATACTTGCTTACCCAAAAAACTTAGAAATAGGTTCCGTATTTTGGTGAAATACATATGCATATATATATATATATATATATATATATATATATATATATATATATATATATATATATATATAATATAAATGTACATACACATATGTAAATACAAACTTATTTTGTATGCGATTATTCTTGATTAATAATTGAAAATCACAGTTTTTTGTGCATTATACGTAATAATTGTACACGCACAG
This sequence comes from Danio rerio, assembly GCF_052040795.2. NCBI lineage: Eukaryota > Metazoa > Chordata > Actinopteri > Cypriniformes > Danionidae > Danio > Danio rerio. The sequence continues at coordinate 44,819,935 of NC_141044.1, forward strand.
ATATTATGCAAATACAGGTTTCATTTTGTGTGCAATAGTTGTATCATTGTGATTAAGTATTAGCCCCCTCATCTGACGATTAAATCCTACGATCACTCACTTCACTGCGCTCGCGGTCCTTCCACCGACTCAAAAGTCCACGTTTGCTCCTCTCGAAGCTCAGAGATTTCTTGGCCATCGCAGCATCGTTCATTTTTCTCACTTGATTGATGAGAAAACACGGAACCTGTGCATGCAAAAACACAGAAAACGACAATAAACATGATGATCAACAGCAAACCGCTTACACGAGTCAGCTGAAACGCCTCATTAATGACAGTTTAAAGCAGTTTGTTTGCTGTTTTTGTCTTATTAGTGCAGTATAATCAGTGTGCACTGACACTGCAGTCCTCTTTTCCTTTTCTTCATGTGTTCAGAATAATGAGAATACCTCCATCATGGCAGAAATGCAAGCCAGAGCCGTCCTGCTTTCTGTTTCTGTATTCTCTCATCCAGTGCCGGATTCAACATGACGATGTTCATTGTAGATCAGCTATTTCATTTTTAAAAGCTAATTAACTCAACTAAAGGTAACGCATCAGCTCATTCTTTACTTAGAAAGGACATATTAGTACTTACCTGTGGTTACCTGTAATGCGCTACACCCAACACTGCCCAAAAACCAAACTGAACCATGAGACAGAAGTCTGTGTTGCTGGACCCATAATGTAGCCGCTCACCGTCCACAGCAGGTCCTGATGACTGATGAGGGTGCACACTATCTGAGCAGCAGCCAAGGCGCTCTTCACCTCCTCCTGTTTGGCGTTTTTCCCTATGTAAGTGAAGAGATTTGGGGCCACGATCATAGAGACGTTCCACACATTCATGCGGTTCTTCTCCTCGCACGCCACCACTTTCCTCAGGAACTCCAGCAGAGCCTGAAACAAACACCAGCGCAAACATTACAAGCTTTATTTCACTACTGCTGACATTATGCTCTCATTCACACTGGAGGACAGGGTTGCCAAGTCTACGTTTTTTTCAGCAATGCTTTATTAGAGTTTTTGTCTCGTTTGTAATCCAAATATGGGGACGCAGTGGCGCAGTAGGTAGTGCTGTCACCTCACAGCAAGAAGGTCGCTGGTTCAAGCCTCGGCTGGGTCAGTTGGTGTTTCTGTGTGGAGTTTGCATGTTCTCCCTGCGTTCGCGTGGGTTTCCTCCGGGTGCTCCGGTTTCCCCCACAGTCAAACACATGCAGTACAGGTGAATTGGGTAGGCTAAATTGTCTGTAGTGTATGAGTGTAGATGAGTGTTTCCCAGAGATGGATTGCAGCTGGAAAAACATGCTGGATAAGTTGGCGGTTCATTCCGCTGTGGTGACCCCAGATTAATAAAGGGACTAAGCCAAACAGAAAATGAATGAATGAAATCCAAATATCTCAGAATTATAGTCAAAACATCTTGTTTTTGACATAAGATTATTCTCTTCCTCCATTGTCAGATTCTTTTACTTGTTTTAAGGAAAAAACTCGCTTCATTTTGACTGATTATGTCTAAAAATAAGACTATATTTTATCTTATCTAGAGAATGCTTCTTGATGTAAGAGTTTTTAGATATTTAGTCTTGTAAAAGACACAAACTTTAAGCAAGGCAAGCATGTAAAATGCAGACTCAAATATGGGTCTAAAACATAAAGGGGATAAAAACAAATCTGCAGATTTTGGCCCACACAGATTCCATGTGGGTCTGGTCATTGTGCTGGTTATTTGTTGTGAAAACCTGGCAACCCTGCAGGACACCTTCCCTTTCCATCCAGCCATTCGCTCTGTACTGAGGGGTTATTCCTTCATTCCCTGCAGTCGAACCTGTGACCCGCATCTGTGCTGATTTCAGCTGATTTCAGCACGTCACACACACACATTCAGCCGAATCAGCGCTGAATTTACACATGAGAATATGGGCAGCAAACATGACGTCAAACAGCCCTGAATCTCCCTCTCAGGTGTGTGTGTGTGTGTGTGTGTGTGTGTGTGTGTGTGTGTGTCATAAATTAATGCCACTCGTCTGACCGGTTCAGCAACTTCAGCTCACAGTACGCTCATTTAAACACTCCACAAACACACATTAGTCAGCTCTATAAACACATTCCAGAAGCTTCTGCTGCTTTATTTACAGCCAGTTACAAACACTGCAAAACCCTGACCTTACACTGCGCAAAACATCATGTGAAAACACTATACAACAGATATATCAACAGTTGAGGTCAGAATTATGTATATTTTCCCCCAATTTCTGTTTCTAAACGTATAGTTTGTTCTGTAGACAATTCAAAACCCATATCGCTTATGGCAGGGGTGTCCAAACTCAGTCCTGGAGGGCCGGTGTCCTGCAAAGTTTAGTTCCAACCCCAATCAGACACACCTGGGCTAGCTAATCAAGCTCTTAGTAGACTTTCTAGAAACATCCTTGCTGGTGTGTTGAGGCAAGCTGGAGCTAAAATCTGCAGGACACCGACCCACCAGGACTGAGTTTGGACACCCCTGGCTTATGGGGTGTAATGGATCACAACCCAGGTTTCGGAACCAATTTTTTATTGGTAGATTAATCCTAAATTTATAACAGTTTCAATGAGATGGCCTCTCACGCCATTCAAATCACATATATGAAAGCATTTAGACTTGATGTGGGGATGTGGTGGGTTTCTTAGTTTATTAAGGGTGTTTTCTATCACTACTTGTTTAGTCTGCATTCAGTGTAAGCTGCACGATTAATCAGTAAAAGATCAGGATCTCAACACCCACGCAACATCAATAGTAAATGATGCTGATTTGCATATGTTATTCATTCTAAGAGATTCAGTCTTTGGTCTTTTGAGTTAGTGATGAAGTGACAGTCAAATAACACAGCAGTGCTGGGAGAACAGTTTGTAGTTTATAACACCACTGATGTTTATGGTAAAGATTAAAATCACCGTCATGCATTTCACTTGACGCTCAAAAATGAAAGTTGTAGGCAGCAATTACATTATTTAATCAGCAGGTGGCAACAACCAGCCGTCAAAAATATGCCCCTGAATAATTCTTCAACATTGATCATCCAGCAATGAAACATGAAGATTAATGAGTGAATAACTGAATCATTAATGAAGATGAGACTAAAAATAAATCTGGGCTGTCCTATGTATAGTGTTAGATTTCAACATTTAGAGTTATCAGCTACAGCAGTAGGATAACAGTGAATTTTCCCAGCACTGAATATTTTACTATTTATTTTTATTCAGCTGATTATTTCTTCATTTTATTTGTAATAAAACTACAAGTTCTCAGTTTTGTTTGTTAAAACCAAAGGTTTGCTGAAATGCTGTTTCTGAAATAAATGGAAAGTAAATTACATTAGCAATAACTAAGCCCACACAGAATCTGCACGCACAGAAATCCGCAGATTTTTAGCCCATCATTAAGTCTATGTATTTACTAGTGTAGATTTATATTTATTTAGTTTTTAAATGACTTTCAGTAACATTACTGATTCATATGAAAGTGTTCATTTGATTTATTGACAATACAGTTTGTGCAGTGATATTTTCTGTTTTTTATTAGAGATTTCATATGAGAGACTTGCTTTGTTTACCAAATAAGTAGATCTAGATAGTTTGCATTGTAAACATTAAATCAAAGTTAAAAAGCTAATATTTTCCATTTAATTAATTAACTTTTTAGTTACAACAATCCCAAAATAATTCCGCATAAATCTGCAGATTTTTTACAATATTCTGTTTGGCCTTAGTAATAACCGTTTTTGGATGGGATGAAAACTAAAAAAACTATTATGTGATCCGAACGTGAGATCTGTGATCCGTTACACCGCTTTAAGGTACTTAATAAAAAACCTAATAAAAACTAACTGTGATCCGTTACTTATCACTTAAGGCAGGGGTTCCCAAACTTTCCAGGCCGCGACCCCCAAAATGTCAATGCCAGTGACTCGCGACCCCCAATATCCTCTGAGGTGGTTATAAATACAGAAACCTTGCATGCAATGGCGCACACACACCAATGGACCCAAGTCTATTCTTCTTTTAATTTTTTTAATGTATGAGAGCTGGAAATGGGCCACAAAGTTTAACCGGGTGTTATGAATTCTGCTGCATCTGACGCTATTGCTGTGTCTTTAATACAATGTAATTACCCCAGGGGTTGCAATCCAATAGAAGTAGTAACTATAAGCTACTATAGTAACTATATATGGTATAAACGACAATTTTTTCTCTTCAGAAGGTTATTGATAAAATATGGTAATTCTTATGGTTTAATAAAAATAAATAGATTTTTGGAAACCACCAGGCGACCCCCCTTCATTGTCCCGCGACCCCTCGAAGGTACCTAATATTATTGACCTTAAAATGGGTTTAAAACAATTAAAAACAGCTTTTATTCTAGCCAAAATAAATCAAATAAGCCTTTCTTTAGAAGAACAAATATAAGAGAAAATAATGTGAACAATTCCTTTCTCTATATATTTATATACAGTTGAAGTCAGAATTATTCGCCCCCCTGAATTATTTATTTTTTTCCCCCAATTTCTGTTTAGCGGAGAGCAGATTTCTCCAGCACATTTCTAATCATAATAGTGTTAATAACTCATCTCTAATAACTGATTTATTTTCTCTTTGTCATGATGACAGTAAATAATATTAGTCTAGATATTCTTCAAGACACTTCTATACAGCTTAAAGTGACATTTAAAGGCTTTACTAGGGTAATTAGGGTAACTAGGCAGGTTAGGGTAATTAGGAAAGTTATTGTATAACGATGGTTTGTTCTGGAGACTATCAGAAACAAATATAGCTTAAAGGGGTGAATAATATTGACCTTAAAATGGTGTTTAAAAAATTAAAAACTGCTTTTATTCTAGCCGAAATAAAACAAATCAGACTTTCTCCAGAAGAACAAATATTATCAGACATACTGTGAACATTTCCTCATCATCTGAAAAATATATTAAAAAATACAAATTCATAGGGGGCGAATAATTCTGACGTCAACTGTATATTAATTGTTTTATACATATTTATTCTGTAATATTTAACTGTGAAGCATCCTGTGGAAAATGTTATGGTAACAGAGAGCTCTGTGAGGGGTCAGCTCAGTTATGATCAGCACTGAATACACAGCCATGTATATCTGCTGAGTTTTCCTGCTGATCTTCAGAGGTGTGTGTGTGAGATGAACAGACCTTCAGTGTGTCTCTGTTGGGTTCTGGAAGGATCATGATGAGCAGATGAAGAGCCTGAATCTGGTATTTGGGAGATGAAATTCCTGATAAACAGACAGACAGATAAACAGGTGAGTGTGTGGCGTGGGACAGGCAGTGATGGAGAGACCTGTTGACCTTATTCTGCGATGTAGAAGTAAAAGCTTTTTTTGTGATTGCTTTAGAATGTCATACTGAGTTTCCTATGGAGAAATGACTAGGAATAAATAGTGTTTTGTCAAAAATAAAAAACTAGATTACTCTGCTTCCCCCATTGTCAGAGTATTCTGCTTGTTTAAAGGAAAAACTCTTCATTTTGATTCATTCCTAAAAACAGGACATGTTGTGTTTGTCTATATAATGCTTCTTGATTTAAGAATGTTGAAATATTTGGACTAGAAACAAGACAACAAATGTGATTACAAATGCATCTTTTGTAGTGTGGGACCTACATATTTAGGCAAAAGAGTCCAGATCTGAGTTTTTTCTGTACAGTTTAGACTCACTCTGAAGAGCCGTGAAGGCCGGCATGTTCAGTTTGGTCAGTAACGGGTACGGTAGCTCACGGATGAACATCTTCAGCAAAGCCGCAGCGTCGTTCTGGTGCACCTGATCCCAGTCGAAGCGATCATCATAGAAGTGCAGGTCCAGCTCCTGACGCAGTTGCTGTCGAGCAAAAACACACAAGATTATTATTATTATTAAACACACACTCTATTATTCATTCATTCATTTCCCTTCAGCTCAGTCCCTAATTCATCAGGGGCCACTGCAGTGGAATGAACCGAAGTATTCTTTACCTTGACTCTGACTGCTGATCCTGGAACCCGCAGAATACCCTCAGTCTGTAACCCGGTCTGCTCCAGCTTAGCCAAGAGCTGAAAACACAAACACACACGCATGAGATGCTCATTAGCACAGCTTTCTGGACATATACTGCCATAATGTCATTCTTTCTGGACATTTGCTATAGTTAAACAATTACAAGTAAATACGGTACCACTGAGAATTTCAGGTTATCAGGTTTTCATACTTTCCATTGTTTTAAGTTATTTACTATGATTACACCATTTTTCATCTTTCTGGTATATTTACAACGGCAAAATTGTGTTTTTTTAAAGGTTTACCATGAAAACAGTTTTCGGTATTTTAACTATGGTAACCATGTTTATGGGACATTCACCATAGTAACATCATATTTTGGGGACATTTACTATGGTAATGCCATACTTTTCTGAAGTTTACCATAGTAACACAGTATTTTAAGGACATTTACTATGGTAATGCCATGTTTTTCTGATGTTTACCATAGTAACACCATGTTTTTAGACATTTACTATGGTAATGCCATGTTTTTCTGATGTTCACCATGGTAACAGCATATTTTGTGTACATTTACTATGGTAATGCCATGTTTTTCTGATGTTCACCATAGTAACACCATATTTTGTGGACATTTACTATGGTAATGCCATGTTTTTTCTGATGTTTACCATAGTAACACCATGTTTTTAGACATTTACTCTGATAATGCCATGTTTATTCTGATGTTTACCATAGTAACACCATATTTTGTGGACATTTACTATGGTAATGCCATGTTTTTTCTGATGTTTACCATAGTAACACCATGTTCTTAGACATTTACTATAGTAATGCCATGTTTTTCTGATGTTCACCATGGTAACACCATATTTTGTGGAAATTTACTATGTAAATGCCATGTTTTTCTGATGTTCACCATAGTAACACCATATTTTGTGGACATTTACTCTGGCAATGCCATGTTTTTCCTGATGTTCACCATGGTAACACCATATTTTGTGGACATTTACTATGGTAATGCCATGTTTTTCTGATGTTCACCATAGTAACACCATATTTTGTGGACATTTACTCTGGCAATGCCATGTTTTTTCTGATGTTTACCATAGTAACACCATGTTTTTAGACATTTACTATAGTAATGCCATGTTTTTCTGATGTTCACCATGGTAACACCATATTTTGTGGAAATTTACTATGTAAATGCCATGTTTTTCTGATGTTCACCATAGTAACACCATATTTTGTGGACATTTACTCTGGCAATGCCATGTTTTTCCTGATGTTCACCATGGTAACACCATATTTTGTGGACATTTACTCTGGCAATGCCATGTTTTTTCTGATGTTTACCATAGTAACACCATGTTTTTAGACATTTACTATAGTAATGCCATGTTTTTCTGATGTTCACCATGGTAACACCATATTTTGTGGAAATTTACTATGTAAATGCCATGTTTTTCTGATGTTCACCATAGTAACACCATATTTTGTGGACATTTACTCTGGCAATGCCATGTTTTTCCTGATGTTCACCATGGTAACACCATATTTTGTGGACATTTACTATGGTAATGCCATGTTTTTCTGATGTTCACCATAGTAACACCATATTTTGTGGACATTTACTATGGTAATGCCATGTTTTTTCTGATGTTTACCATAGTAACACCATGTTTTTAGACATTTACTATAGTAATGCCATGTTTTTCTGATGTTCACCATGGTAACACCATATTTTGTGGAAATTTACTATGTAAATGCCATGTTTTTCTGATGTTCACCATAGTAACACCATATTTTGTGGACATTTACTCTGGCAATGCCATGTTTTTCCTGATGTTCACCATGGTAACACCATATTTTGTGGACATTTACTATGGTAATGCCATGTTTTTCTGATGTTCACCATAGTAACACCATATTTTGTGGACATTTACTCTGGCAATGCCATGTTTTTCTGATGTTCACCATAGTAACACCATATTTTGTGGACATTTACTATAGTAATGCCATGTTTTTCTGATGTTCACCATGGTAACACCATATTTTGTGGACATTTACTCTGGTAATGCCATGTTTTTTCTGATGTTCACCATAGTAACACTATGTTTTTGGACATTCACTATGGCAATGTTTTTATTTAGACATTTACTATAGTAACACCATGTTTCCCTCTGAGTGATCGGATTCATTACAATGTTTTAATCCACATTTCCACAGTAAATCTTTCAAGCACTGAAGGAGTGCAACAATAAATGGCCTCGATCGCTTAACTAAAACACACACACAAACACACACACACACATCGAGGTGGTGTAAAAGAAAGCAGAGCACTTCTGGCCTCCGCCTTTGTTTTGTGGAAAAGCCTTCGTAACGGAGCCGAGCGTGGGCCGGCGGGTCAGGAGAATCTGAGATAAAGTGGCGTCCGAGGATACGGGAGGATCTGAGAAATGCTGACGGGGAACTTTCCAGAAGAACTGGCACTCGCAATCTCCATCGCAACCTTCCTGTTTCACAGCTAACAACCCAAGAGAGAAAAACTGAGCAAAATACCTTCTTGAAAAACAGAGGAATTCTCGATCCAGGGTATATCTTCCGGTCATTTTGCAGCAGCGTCAACAGAGGAACGCCGAAGATCCCAGTATCTGTAGGAAAACGTAACAATTTGCGTAACAAGCAGTTGGACAGGTGTACCTAATAAAGTGGCCAGTGAGTGTATACCACAATGTGTACATGCGCTATAGGGGAATTTGTGAACTAAATTTAGCTGGAAGGGGATCCGCTGTGTAAAACACATGCTGGAATAGTTGGCAGTTCATTCCACTGTGGTGACCTCTGATAAATATGTGACTAAGCCAAAGGAAAATGAATGAATGAATCAATGATTTTGATTTGAATATTTTATTTTACGCTGATATCATTCCAATTATTAGTCAAAATTCAAGCATTTTAAGGGAGCCGATTCTCTGGCTTTACTGTGCAGCATGCGGTTCCTCTTCATCTCGATGCCCAGTATATCAGCTGCTGTTTGTCATGTTAGGAAAACATTTAATGACGCTTGGGAATAAATGATGCACGGCTGTTATTCTGAGGACGATTCCACAGACATGACACGGTTAAAAAACTAAACATGATTGGTTGGTTAACCTGTCAAATAACACAGTGGGCGGGGCTTGACGATTCAAGGCAGCCACAGCTCCTTCAGCTGTCCATCTGAGCTCTGGCTTTGTAAGAGTATTGGGTAGAATTAGCAATGTAAAATAAGCCTCACCTCTGGCTTTAACCGGCATCACTCGGTTTCTCCTGAGCTCGATGCCCAGATTGCCGTAGAAAGTGGTGAGCTCGATCAGAGAGATGTAGCCGATCTTCCTCATGTCGTCTGACGACAGATCCATCACTCGTGTGGTTCCCTGTCTGGGCTTTACTACCTGAAAACACTGAGGAGAAAACCACAAACCTCATTACACAGCACTGTCTGAGCTCTACATGCTTTCAGCAAACACTGCCAGGAAAACAGCCTTTATATGGAGACACTGCAATACATAATCCCTGACTTTGAGCTTTACCCTGATTTTAGACCAAATATCAAATCATTCTGAAATCAAGAAGCACTTTAGATAGACAAGCAACACATATTGTCTTGTTTTTAGAAATAATGAGTGGAAATGAAGTGAGATTTTCCTTAAAACAAGCAAAATAATCTGCCAGAGGAGTAATATCGACTTATTTCAAACCGAAAACATATAAAACAATTCAATTTCCCTCATTGTCAGATTATTTAGCTTGTTTTAATTAAAAACTCATTTCATTTTGACTCATTATTTCTGAAAACAAGACTATATTTTGTGCTTGTCTAGAAAATGCTTCTTGATTTAAGATTTTTTTGATATTTAGACTAGAAATGAGACAAAAACTGTGGGTAAGAAAAGCATTATTGCAGTGCAACACCTATAGAAATGATCAGAAATATTTATTGTGACGACCCCAGGATTTCAGTATGGATGTGGCAGATCCTGATTGGGTGCCTGGTTGCTCACCAGTTGGTTCAGAGCATATAAATGCAAGTGTATGCTAGCTTCTGGAGGACGGTGTGGCTACGGGCCGTCCTCGTGTCAAGACCATCTCTTGATTTCTGCAATGGTTTTGTTTAACATTATTTATTTGTGTAGTTAAAGTAGTTATTTTCTTTATTTTCCCCTAGACATTTGTTTATTTGTTGATTTTGTAGTTCTATTTAGTTTTATATATGATAAATAAGCTGCATATACATTCTTTTGTTGTCCGAACTCTTTTATGTTGAACGAGGGGGTCATAACATTATTAATCATCAGATCCTGCTGTTGTTGTAATTTCTGATGTATTCTGAACACTGCAGACTGCAGTGATGATGCTGAAAATACAGATATACATCACTGATGTACTGGAAACATGCCTTTTAACTTGTTTCTACTACAAATATAAAAAAATTCAATATATAGACCATTTTGAAGAATATTTGTACTAAAACAAAGGTGCCAGCATATTTCCTGATGTACATTTTTAATTTCTACAGATGCTGAGAATCCCAAAAGAGCCACATATTGATAAATAATGTTATGACATCTATTTTAATAGTAAGTTATGCTTGAATTGCCTCACTACAGTTATAAACTATCCCCTGCTCATCCGTTTGCACTGGCTGCCAGTTGCTGCTCGCATCAAATTCAAAGCTCTGATGTTTGCCAACAAAGTGACTTCTTGCTTTGCTCCTTCTTATCTGCTCTCACTTCTGCAGATGTATGTGCCCTCCAGAAACTTGCCTTCTGTGAATGAACGTCGCCTCGTGGTTCCATCCCAAAGAGGGAAGAAATCACTTTCGCAAACGCACACGTTTAATCTGCCCAGTTGGTGGAATGAACTCCCTAACTGCATCAGAACGGCAGAGTCACTCGCTACTTTCAAGAAACGACTAAAAACTCAACTATTTAGTCTCCGCTACACTTCCTAATCTGCAATTGCCTCTCTGGATATACCACTAACTGTACTAAACAAAATAATAATAATAAAATATTACTAATACTTTCCTTCTTAGACTTTACAGACCTGAAACTTGCCTATAGCACTTCTTCATTGTTGCTCTTATAGTTGTGTAAATTGCTTCCTTGTCCTCATTTGTAAGTCGCTTTGGATAAAAGCATCTGCTAAATGTAAATGTAAACACATTGAAATTGTCTATACGGTGTGTGCAAGCCCAGTCCTGGAGGACCGATGTTCTGCAAACTTTAGCTCCAACTGAATCAGACACACTTGTGCCAGCTAATCAAGCTCTTACTAGGCTAATGGCTGATGTTTCTAAAAACATCAGTGAGCAGGTGTGTCAAGGCAAGTTGGAGCTAAAATCTGTAGGACATCGGCCCTCCAGGACCGAGTTTAGGCACCCCTGGTCTATATATACTCAGCAGGCACAGGGCATCAACATGACGTCAGATTGACGTTGTACCCTTATGTCATAGTGATGTTCGCTTTTTGTTTGGAAATCAAAATCAGACATCAGAATCCAACATCAGACCAACATCACTGTCCAACATAAAATCAACCAAACATCAACGCCTGATGATGTTACAGCTTGACGTTGTGTGGATGTTAGCACTATGACGTCTATCAGATGTTGGATGTTGCCATACCTGATGAATAATAGTATTTGACGTCAATATAACCGGGTTTAACATGTTGACTCGATATTGGATTTTCGTCACTTTCCAACACAACCCAAAATCATCGTCATTTCACATCGCTGTTGGACATCAAAATAACGTTGTTCTTAGACGCTGGCTAGACATTGGATTTTGGCCACCTGACGTCACATCCTAAATCTAACCTAATATTAACATCTTATGATGTGGGCCTGCTGGGTATATACATTTTAATAATAAATTATACAGTAGACAAGTAAACAATTGTTTTGTTTCAGAAATAATGAGTCAAATTAAGTGAATTTTGAAAAAACAATTACAAACTGAAAACAAAGTTATTATCACATTGGCACATTTGAAAGTAAAAAAATGTAAGTTTGACTCGTTATTTATGAAAACAGAACTATTGTAAATGCCATCAGTGTTTTGTCCACTAAAGATTACTTCCACTATTTTTACGAACTACAACTCCCAGAACTCTTTGTGCCCATCAAACCCTGCAACAGCTGACAATAATCCGAACACACACAGACACAGCCGTAGCTCATGATGGACTGATTAGTAGGAATATATTAGGGTTTTCACAATACCATCAATTCAGACCCCGATACTATACCCCAAAGTATCACGATACCAAATAGTAAAGCGATACTGTTTTACTTCATAACTCAAATCTACGAAATAAAGCACATTTTCAGAAATACTAACACTAATAATTTTATTTGTCATAATACTTAAATTCAGTTCAGAATTCCCTTATTATTGAAGACTTTCTCTGTTTTTTGCATTTACTGTGACTTCATTGTTGCTATTGCATAAATAAAAAATAA
>NC_141044.1:44837500-44857500 GCF_052040795.2 Danio rerio
TGTGTACACTATGATTTAATATAAAATTAACTTTAATGTGTGATAGGAATAAAACGTGATCATGAACAAATGATTTCTCCACTCAAATGAGTGGCGGCTTGGACCCAGAAACAGTATTACATACCTCACCCACACGTCACCACTTCACAAGCGGATAATCACTGCAAACATCATGCTCTTACTCAGAGTTTTTCTCTTGTTTCTAGTTCAAATATCTAAAAATTCTTAAATCAAGAAACATTTTCCAGACAAGCAGAAAACATTGTTTTGTTTTTAGAAATAAAGAGTCAAAATGAAGTAAGTCTAACCTTAAAACAAGCAAAAATAATCTGACAATGGGGGAAGCACATGATGTTACTTCAAACCGAAAACTAGACTATTTCTCTTCCCCCATAGTCAGATTATTTAGCTTCGTTTAAGGAAAAGCTCTCTTCATTTGGACTTATTATTTTCAGAAAACAACAGTATGTTTGCTTGTCTATAAAATGCTTGTTGATTTAAGAAAGTTTAGATATTTGGACTAGAAACAAGACACAAACTCTGAGTAAGAGGCATGTTTGCAGTAATGCTGTGTATAGTGTGTGAGTGTGTGTTGTCCTGCTGAACACTGGGCAGTTGTTGGGTTATTTGAGTGCGTCTGTCCTTCATATCCACTGATATTTCAGCTGTCGGAGCAGCTGAGCGTGATTCACCACTGATTCAACAGGACAAAACCATCTTTAAAGAGACAGTTCACACGGAAATGACCATGCAATACTGTAAACATATCCTCAGATAAGTAGTTATTCATGTTTAGTGATACATGTTACTATCTTTCCCTGTTTAATTCTGCTTCTGATTTGCATTATGGGTTCTTGATCTTTGAATTATGAAAAGTTTCAGAAAAGGGACTGATGTGTAATAGTGTGCAGTGCTGTATAGTGTGTGCTGGTGTTGTATATTACACTACAGAAAGCTTGTAATAAACTGCAGCACATTTACTCTTATTTTACACTCTCATTCCTCTACAGATTATTTCTGATATTATTTTAAACCTCTAAAATGTCAGTAAAAGTCTCTTTGTTAAACTGTAGAGTTGAATTGTCAACATCAGAAGTGGACAGAGCAGAGAGCAACATCCCATAATGCAGTTCACCACCGCTAATAAACACACAACACACAGACACTGTTGATGAGCAGAGGTTTACAGCGTACATCATTTACTCATCCTCAGATTGTTCAATACTGAACACGTTTCTGTGTTCTGCTGAGGTATTCATCAGATTTATTTTTTAGCTGAAAAAATAATTGCTGTGGGAGTAAATGGGTGGCAGTTTTGGGTGAGCTGTCTCTTTAAGGATTTCATTTCTTTTTTTATAATTTTAGTTAAATTAGTTGCATGCAGAACTTTCAGTTTCAGCCCAGAATCTTCACTTATTGGGAACACGCTCTGCAATAATAATCATTGTAGGATTGAACAGTGAGTTCTAATTGGATCTGACTGCTAGCGCTCACCTTATATACTGTAAGTCAGTGGTTCTCAAATTTTTCCATCAAGTACCACCTCAGAAAAAAATTGCCTCTTCAAGTACCACCATAATGAGCAGTATTGAAATATAGTAGCGTAGTAGGCCCAGTAAAGCAGCTACAACTCTGCACAGTTAAAAAAATGTGGCAGATTACCTTAGAAATATAGGCTATATGTCATATATGGCTTATTATGTACATCATTTTTGATAAATTTTGAAATGTGTGTAGCATGTACATCACATATTTAATTCCTCCGCGTACCACTAGAAGGAAGCCTGCGTACCACTAGTGGTACACGTACCACAGTTTGAGAACCACTGCTGTAAGTGATTGAGCTATGACTGTATATTACTAGGAAGCATTCTCATCTTGGTTTTCGCCCCAGTGCATGCAGAATTCTCCGTTTCAGGCCTAATTGAAGGACAAACAGCCAATTAAAAAGGAAAATTTGGATCAAAAACTGTTGTGGAATCTAATAATGACTAATAATGAATTGTAATCTGATCATGAAGTCGCTAACATTCACAGCGTTCACTGCTTAAGTGTTGACTTTATATTGACACAAAGCATTTTCATTTTCTGTTTGCACCCAAGTGCATGCAGATATTCCAGATTTTGGGCCAGGAAATTCCTGTGTGACAGACGCACAAGTAAATAAATCAGAAAAACGTGGGTCAAAAAACCTTTTGGAATGGAATTGACTGAAAGTGACTCATTAAATCAACATAGGTAAACAAAGTTAAATCAGTGACATCAAAATTAAAGCTAAATTAGTTGCATGGAGAATCAGTTCTGGCCCAGAGTGTTCATTTCAGTGCATCTCTATTGGAAACACGCACACCCAAAAACCAAATCATGACTTTGATCGTCACTGTTCGATCTCACCGCTGGTTCTGGCGTGGAGAAGACGTCCCGCACGTGCCTCGTGGGCTGGCGGTTCTTCTTGCGCAGTGTGTGTGTGTAGTTGTCCAGCCGCTTCTTCACCATGGCGGCCTGAGAGTGTGTGAGCGTGGACAGAAGAGCCTCCGTCGGGCCGTCACCCTGAGCTCCTGTAATCAGTGTGGTGAGCCCCGCATCCTGCAGCCACGCCTCCTCAAGCTCCGCCTCTGAAATGCAAATCAGATCAGAGTCAAATCACACACACAAGCACAAACACACACACACTCTATCTCTCTCTCACACACACAAACGCTCTTTCACACACACACACTGACAAGCAAACACACACACTCTCTCACACAGACACATGCGCACACACTCTCTCTCATTCACACAGACACAAACACACTCTCTCTCTCACACACCGTCTGTGCTGGCCTGCTCAGCTGGCTCCTGTTGGTGTGTGTGTGTGTCCTCCTGGATGTTCTTGACTTCGCTCCAGTAGTCCTCCATGGAGTCTCGAGACACACATTGCTCTGGAGACGCAGGGGCCCCGGGGCCACACACACTCATACTGCCGATCGGCTGATGCTGCGCCTTCCTGAGGGAGACACAGACGTGAGAGAAAGAGTGAGAGAATGTGTGTGTGAGTGTGTGCGTGTTTGATAGAGAATGTGTGCTTTGGTATATGTGTGTGAAAGAGAGAGAGTGTGTGTGTGTGTGAATTTAATGAATTAGGTGACCCCCCTCATTGTGCCACAACCCCCGCTTTGGGAAACACTGATTTAGAGGACGACATAATGTCATTATTTCAGCTGACCAATATATTTTTATAATGGATAAAGCATAATATCTGTGCTTTAAAAACAAAAAGAACAGAAAGAGATGCAGAAAAGTAAAAGCATGAAGCCTCACGAAAACAAGAAAACTAAAGCCTCAAACACTGATCCGTCACACACTCAATACATGTCATTTACTCACACACACACCGTTATTCTCGAGGGGAACAGTGGAATAAGGAGATGTAGAGGGAGGAACGGGACAAAATAAGTAAATACAGAAAACAAATTCTAAAAGAGAACACATAATGAAAATATAAAAAACATTAAAACAACTGAGAAAAAAAGAAAAAGAAGAAAAAAATGGAGGAAATAAAGGGAAAACAATGAAAAGAGCATTAAAAAGGCTCATAAAAGAGACAATTAAATGGTGACTGATGTCAGACATCCCATCATATTCATCATCAATGACTATCTCATTCAGAATAGTGTCAGATAATCATTACACTTACTGAGATACACAGAGTTTCATTCATCCATTCACCACAGAAGTGAACATTCACACACACACACACACACACACACACACACACACACACACACACACACACACTTAGTCATTCAACTTGATGAACTCCAGAAAAATCCAGTCAGTGACGACCACATCCACTAAATATCTGCACATTCTGTACTGAACTGAACTCGTCTAATGACGTCTCTACACCTGTATGAGAGGGATGCTTCCCGCATCTGTGTTGCCAGATCTTACCATGAAAATACATCAATCAAACACAAGCCTATAATCAACTTCAACACAAGTGTGTTACATTAAACATCCACAAACCAAAATATGACAAGATGCACTGTATTAACTCAACATCTCGAAGCAAAGTCACTTATAAATACTGTGGCTTAAAATAAGTGGACATGGCAACATTTCAGGAGCTTTCAGAAGTTTAATAGCAAGATCTACAGCATGATGTGAAGCCAATCTCTTCATTCATTTTCCTTCAGCTTAATCTGTTTATTCATCAGGGGTCGCCACAGCGGAATGAACCACCAACTATTTCAGCATAAGTTTTACACAGCGGATGCCCTTCCAGCTGCAACCCAGTACTGGGAAACACCCATACACACTTATTCACACTCATAGACTAAGGCCAGTTTAGTTTACCAATTCCCCTATACGCCCCCCCACGCCAACACAGGGAGAACATGCAAACTCCACGCAGAAACACCAACTGACCCAGTCGGGACTCAAACCAGCGACCTTCTTGCTGTGAGGCGACATTGCTGAGCCACAAATCATTTTAAAATTTGTAAAAATAAAAATAAATCTGAATTAATGCACAGTTCGATTGCAATGCATCAATAAACCAAATGTCATGTTGTGATAATGATATGTCTAACAATATAACTAACAAATGCTAATTTATAAGCTATTTAAATATATGTATACACATTTATGTAAATACCAGACTAAAATAAACAGATTTTTCTGATCAAATTAAATTGTAAAAACTATGCCAGTGCAAACATTTAGACTTTAAAACACCTAAAATGCTGGAAAGTGTGATTGTTATTGTCTGTAGCATTAGCATTAGTGTTTATTTTCAGCTCTAGGTACAGCTACAGGAGAGGCAGGGCTGAAGATAGTAAAGGCCGCACCTGATTGGTCTTATTTGTTTTATTTAGGCTAGAATAAAAGCAGTTTTTAATTATTTAAACCCATGTTAAGGTCAATATTATTGGCCCCTTCAGCAATATTAGTGTTGGATTGTCTCCAGAACAAACCACTGTTATACAATGACTTGCCTAATTACCCTAACTTTACCCTAATTACCCTAGTGAAGCCTTTACATGTCACTTTAAGCTGAACACTAGTGTCTTGAGTCTTGTATTATGTGCTGTCATCATGGTGAAGAGAAAATAAATCAGTTATTAGAGACGAGTTATTAACACTATTATGTGCAGAAATGTGTTGGAGAAATCTGCTCTCTGATAATTTGTAAGGGGGTGGGGGGTATTTTATACATAACATTAGCTAAATTTAATTAGCTTAAAGAAGTGCAACATGAATATTTTGCATATACTATTATCCTGATGATGATAACTTTCCAATATGTAGTGCAGCTCTACAATCCAGCAGACCATCTTCAGGTCTGAGACAAACACTCATATATGAGATATTAAATATTGATAAGCTGATGATGATGCGAGTCTCTCAGCGGCAGGAAGTGAAGCATCATTTAGCGGACGTTATCGATCAGCGCCGCACATGATGGAGCCTGAATTGCGTTACATGAAGATCTTAATAGCCTTCAGCAGTCTGCCTCTGTTTACACACACAGAAACACAATCTCCTGCGTTTCACTCCGAGCTTCATCTGGAAACACACACACACACACACACACACACTGATGCCGATGTGAGGAGTGTGCGGAATCTGTTCATTACAAAATAACTTTCTTCATTCCATCTGCATGAGGAACGGCAGGATTGCAGAACAGCCGAACACTGAATAACACTACAGCGAACACATGAACATGCTCAAGAGGACGAGTCTCACGCTAGTGGAATATCCCAGGAGAAAGTGTCATTGGTATTATGAATAACTCATTAATGCACAATTTAACTATTTCACTACTGTTATTACCATTACATTATTATTTATTATTTTACATAATAATTGAAGGAATAATATAAGGATATAATACATATAATAATAAAATATACACAGAATTATTATTATCTAGCAGAATAATGTATATTTAACCGATAAAACAATTACAGTGGTCAGACAGAACTTAACAAGTGTTTAACCAGGAATAATCCTCAGAACAGAGATTGTTAACTCATATAACCTCACAGCCTGATGGGTAACAGACGAATTCAGTCATTCTGAAGCAGAAAACACACACAAAACAATCACAACAGCACAATATATGAAGGAAAACACAACTCACCAATGTGTGTCACCAAGTGAGCGAGCCGGACTTATGAACACCACTCACACACACACACACACACACACACACACACACACACACACACACACACACACACACTCAAACATCAGCATATTCAGCAAAGGCCAGCAGAAACAAACAATGGAGTCTCCGATTTCTGTGATCTATTTTTAGACACAATTACTAACATTCACGAAGACCAGTTCAACACTAATATTAGAAGAGCAGTGAACTAAACCAGAAGAGCCCTAAACTAAACCAGAAGAGCCCTAAACTAAACCAGAAGAGCCCTGAACTACACTAAGTGTAGTAAACTAAACCAGAAGTGCACTAAACTACACCAGAAGAGCCCTAAACTAAACCAGAAGAGCCCTAAACTACACCAGAAGCGCACTAGACTACACCAGAAGTGCACTAAACTACACCAGAAGTGCACTAAACTACACCAGAAGAGCACTAGACTACACCAGAAGAGCCCTAAACTAAACCAGAAGAGCCCTAAACTAAACCAGAAGAGCCCTAAACTACACCAGAAGCGCACTAGACTACACCAGAAGTGCACTAAACTACACCAGAAGTGCACTAAACTACACCAGAAGAGCACTAGACTACACCAGAAGAGCCCTAAACTAAACCAGAAGAGCCCTAAACTAAACCAGAAGAGCCCTAAACTACACCAGAAGCGCACTAGACTACACCAGAAGTGCACTAAATTACACCAGAAGAGCACTAGACTACACCAGAAGTGCACTAGACTAGAGCAGAAGTACACTAGACTACACCAAAAGTGCACTAGACTACAGCAGAAGTGCACTAAATTACACCAGAAGAGCACTAGACTACACCAGAAGAGCACTAGACTACACCAGAAGTGCACTAGACTACAGCAGAAGTACACTAGACTCCAGCAGAAGTGCACTAGACTCCAGCAGAAGTTTACTAGACTAAAGCAGAAGTGCACTAGACTCCAGCAGAAGTACACTAGACTCCAGCAGAAGTTTACTAGACTAAAGCAGAAGTGCACTAGACTACAGCAGAAGTACACTAGACTCCAGCAGAAGTGCACTAGACTCCAGCAGAAGTTTACTAGACTAAAGCAGAAGTACACTAGACTCCAGCAGAAGTACACTAGACTCCAGCAGAAGTACACTAGACTCCAGCAGAAGTACACTAGACTCCAGCAGAAGTACACTAGACTACAGCAGAAGTACACTAGACTACAGCAGAAGTACACTAGACTCCAGCAGAAGTACACTAGACTCCAGCAGAAGTACACTAGACTCCAGCAGAAGTACACTAGACTCCAGCAGAAGTGCACTAGACTACAGCAGAAGTACACTAGACTCCAGCAGAAGTACACTAGACTCCAGCAGAAGTACACTAGACTCCAGCAGAAGTGCACTAGACTTGCAGTGAACTGAACCAGCAGAGCAGAGAGACTCACTGTGTGTTGATCAGACTTTTACTCCTCCAGACAGCAGAATCAAACACTGAGCAGTCCAGCTGATGTCCTCAATCAGGTCCTGTACACACTCCATCAGTTCATAGGCTGAGCTCATTCAGCAGAGCAGTGTGTGGGTGCTCTCCTTTAGGTCCTGTACTGACTCCACCGCACACACACACTACTGAACACTCTCAGCGCAGAGCAAGACCAGAGAGAGAGAGAGGGGCGGTCGAACGAGAGCGAGTGTGTGTGAGAGAGAAAGAGAGAGACGCGGACGAACGAGATAGACAGAAGGAGGGAGAGGTAGAAGAACAAGAGGGACAAACAAGGGAGAGAGGGACGAGAGAAAGACCAGAGGATTTCCTCTTCCTGTGTGTGTCCTTTGCATGTGTGTGTGTGTATGTTATTGTTTTAGAGTGTGTGTGTGCATATGAGTGAGTGTGTTTAAGGTATAGTATGTTAGACAGAGAGAGAGTGTTTGTGTGCGTGTTTGAAAGTATGTGAGTGTGTGCAAGTGTTTTAAAGTGTGTACTAGAGTGTGTTTACATGTGTGTGTGTGTGTGTGTGTGTGTGTGTGTGTGTGTGTGTGAATGTTTGCATGTGTTACTGCTTTAGAGTGTGTGTGTGTGTGTGTGTGTGTGTGTGTGTGTGTGTGTGTGTGCATGTGAGCGAGTGTGTTTAAGGTATAGCATGTTAGACAGAGAGAGAGAGTGTGTGTGTTTGAAAGTATGTGAGTGTGTGCAAGTGTTTTAAAGTGTGTACTAGAGTGTGTTACCATATGTGTGTGTGTGTGTGTGTGTGAATGAGTATATGAATGTTTGCATGTGTTACTGCTTTAGAGTGTGTGTGTGTGTGTGTGTGTGTGTGTGTGTGTGTGTGTGTGTGTGTGTGTGTGTGTGTGTGTGTGTGTGTGTGTGTGTGTGTGTGTGTGAGTGTGTGTGTGTGTGTGTGTGTTTGTGTGTGTGTGTGTGTGTGTGTTTGTGTGTGTGTGTGTGTGCATGTGAGCGAGTGTGTTTAAGGTATAGCATGTTAGACAGAGAGAGAGTGTGTGTGTGTGTGTGTGTGTGTTTGAAAGTATGTGAGTGTGTGCAAGTGTTTTAAAGTGTGTACTAGAGTGTGTTACCATATGTGTGTGTGTGTGTGTGTTTGTATGTGTGTGTGTGTGAATGAGTATATGAATGTTTGCATGTGTTACTGCTTTAGAGTGTGTGTGTGTGTGTGTGTGTGTGTGTGTGTGTGTGTGTGTGTGTGTGTGTGTGTGTGTGTGTGAGTGTGTGTGTGTGTGTGTGTGTGTGTGTCTCCACCCATTGCTCCACTTGTCCTCATCTCTTTTTATCTTTGTACTTGACTTTCTACAGCAGTGTAACATGTCGGAGATGATTTTGCTTCAACTTTTCTTAATGTTATTATTATTTATTTTGATCTCTCTCTCTATTCTCTCTCTCTCTCTCTCTCTCTCTATTCTCTCTCTCTCTCTCTCTCTCTCTCTCTCTCTGTGTCTCTATTCTCTCTCTCTCTCTCTCTCTCTATTCTCTCTCTCTGTTCATTATCTGTCCATGGTCTCCTTAGTTGTCAGCTCCTCTTCCTCTGGGCTGATCCTGGATCAGTGTAATCCAGCTGAACTGTTTCCAGACGTGTGTTTGACCACCAGCACTTTATAAACACACACACACACACTTCACACCATGCTTTAATCTCTCCATCAGCATTTACATTCTTTCACTCACACACACACACACACACACACACACACACACACACACACACACACACACACACACACACACACACACACACACACTGCTGTTCTGGAGTTCACACCAAACCAACAGTGATTATCAGATAAAGTTGATCCTCAGTTGTGTTCATGAGCAATAATGGATATTTCTTACTCAATATGCTAAAATCTGCAGGAAACAGGGTGCTGGAAACACACTGCACATCAGGGCTGCGTAAGATTGGGAAAATGTGTGATATGCGGTATTTCTGTGGAGTGTTGCCAAAGCGTTATCACTTCCCTTTGAGAAAATCTTTTATATCAGCTTCTCAAACAAACATTCACTCATTCATTTCCCTTCAGCTTATTCATCTGCCACAGCGGAATGAACCACCAACTATTCCAGCACATGTATACACTGTGGATGCCCTTCCAGCTGCAACCCAGTACTGGGAAATACCCATACACACTCATTCACACACACACTCATACACTATGGTCAGTTTAGTTGATCAGTTCCCCTATAGCGCATGTGTTTGGACTGTGGGGGAAACCGGAGCACCCGGAGGAAACCCACACCAACACGGGGAGAACATGCAAACTCCACACAGAAACACCAAACTGACCTAGTCGGGACTCAAACCAGAGCCCTTCTTGCTTTGAGGCAACAGCCCCAACCACTAAGCCCCAAAAAACACATTTAGGGCGCACTCGCACTCTGCTATTCCAACTGTGCCCAGGCCCGTTTCCCGGATCGTTTGAGAAGAATATTATTCTATATTTTCTATCGTGGGTTTTGTAAACGTCTGGCGCCCCCCGACATGTATATAGGTCAGATCTGAGTGAAAATAAACGTAAAGCATGTGCTGGAGACATGCAGAACTCATGAGCTCACTCTTGCAGGAACGCAAGCAAATCCATCTCAACATTAAAGCGCAAGCGTCTCGGAGGTCGTTCATATCAGCCAATCAGGCGCCTCAGTCTCCGCATCTCTAATGTTGGCGCACAGGTTTGTTTTTTCGAGTCTCCCGGAGGTAAAAACTATCATGAATCCATCAAGAGCGCCGGCGTTTTTCCTCCCCGAGTCTTAAAGAGAAACATCTGGAGCCTAAAAATACCTTTGAGTCGAATTATAAGCAAAGCTGATGAGGAAGAGCTCAGACTGAGGAGCACCGAGCTGGACTGTTCAGCTGCAGCACATATAACAATAGACATGATGGACAGAAAAAACATCACAATTTCAGACAATAATCCGTCTGCATGCTCACACACACATGCACAAGAGCTAAACACACTTCAGGGTTCAACGCTAAGAATGTTTTCTACCGGCCCGACGGGGCCAGTGGTTCAGATTTTTACTTGCCCTGCCACAATTTTCACTGGCCCCACCAAACAAAAGATGTTACTAGCTATTTCTTAGCCACATATAGTATTTTAAGTGCGGTTTATTTATAAACTAATGTGGAGAGGATCATGTGTTTATGAGCCGGTCCTGCATTATCCAATGTATGATTGACCAATCAGACGATTCCTCAGCCACTATGAACACCCTCAGCTCCACATCACAGACATCTTCATCTTGAAGAATCCCCCTCTTCCACCCCTGCTCCTCCTCCATTCCTAGATGAGCGGCACGGTGGCCCAGTGGTTAGCACTGTTGCCTCAAAGCAAGAACGTCTCTGGTTCTAGTCCTTACCAAGCCAGCTGATGTTTCTGTGTGGAGTTTACTTGTTCTCCCTGTGCTCACGTGGGTTTCCCCCGGGTTCCCCGGTTTCCTCCCACCGTTCAAAAACATATGAATTAGGTTAATTGACTAATCCAAATCGGCACTATAGACATGCTGCTAGTCAGTAGTTATCTTTTAAGAGTGATCACTGTCTGTTCATCTGCTACAACAGCAGGGGAGTTCTCCACATCTACCTGAGCTCAAACTCCCCCCTCGCCCTGCAAACTGGAGGGAGCCCCGGGCTCGAGGATCTTATGTGCTCAGGGCTCTCTCCCGGGACAGCATGATGAACACGCTTTATAATCAATCATCAGCTGAGGGCGAACTCTTGAAATAATGTTTCAAAAGCCACACATAATTGAGTTTTGAGTCAGTTTTATTCATTTTTTTCATGTTTTTTTAAAGGAAAATTATTCAGTTCATCAAGTTCATTAAATGTAAAAGTTTTTTACAATTTTAAATGACTGCTTTCTTATTGTATGCAGTCTCAAATAAAATTATAACTCCAGACATTATTGCTTTTATTATTAAGTAAAATAATTTTTGTCTCCTTTTCAGAAATAAAAAGTCAAAATAAAGTGAGTTTTTCTTTAAAACAAGCAAATGTTTTTGTATATGGTTTGCCAGTTTGGCAAGCAAAAAATATGAAAAAATATCTGTATTTTGCTGACACCATTTTCAGATTTTTTAATATTTGTTTTAAGGAGTAACTCACTTAATTTTGACTTTTTTTTTCTAAAACAAAACAATTATTTTAGTAAAAAAATAGTCTTTTCCCCAAATTCCACCTTTATCATTTTATTTTGTGTAATTCATTTTATTTTATAATTTCTCATGTGCATTTATCCAATGGTTCAATCATTTATAAATAACAGCAATACAAAAATACACTTGCTGTGTTGTATTTCTCTAAATGCCATTTCAACGTATATCTGTATTAATATGTCAATAATCAAATTACTTATAAATTAACAAACAAAAGAAAGATAATAAAGATATTTTAAATATATTAATAAGTATGTTTACTTTTTTTTTTGAAGACAAAATGTTGCACAACAGAAAGATGACTTTATAATCAAATGACGGATACATACTGACAGACTACAGCAGAGCAGCACAGCTGTATCCCCGTCTGAAGCTGAACTCAACTGTTATCCTGAGCATTTGCTGATTAGATGAACTGCACTTCTGATTTATTGATCCCCAATCTGCCAAATTCACCACACTCTCCATCTTATCAGTGTGTGTGTGTGTGTGTGTGTGTGTGTGTGTGTGTGTGTGTGTGTGTGTTTCCACATCAGTCTCTGAGAATGCAGATTAAAGCCCACCATGGCTCTGGAATCTGACCCTTCACTCTGAAAAATGCTGGGTTGTTTTAACCTAACGTTGCAGCAAATTTGGACAAACCCAGACATTGGGTTAAAAAGTTAAATTTAAACTTATTAGGGGAAAAAAACACAATTGGGTCAAATATAGACAAAGCCAGCCGCTGGGTTAAAAAGTGATTTCAATGTAGTTAAACCCAATGTTGAGTCAAATGTGGACAAACCTGAGTGTTGTGTTAAAAAGCGTCACTTACATTAAACTCAAAAAAGAACCCAGTGTTGGGTCAAATGTAGTCAGACACTGGGTTACACAGTGTAATTAATATTTAATTGAAAAGAATTAACCCAATGTTTGGTCAAAAATCGCCAGCCAGCCACTGGGTTAAATGGTGTCATTTATATTATATTTTATAAATGTAATCAGCCGCTGGGTCAAATGAAGACAAAGCCAACTATTAGATTTAAAAGTGTCATTTAAATTAATGTGAATTAAAATAACTCAGCATTGGGTGAAATATGGGCAAACCCAGGAGTTGGGTTAAAAAAATTGTAACCTAAATTTAATTGAAAAGACTTAATGTTGGGTTAAACATAGACAAACCCAACCGCTGGGTAAAAAAGTTTAATGTAATTGGGGAAAACAACCCAATTTTGGGTTAAATATAGACAAACCCAGGCCCTGGGTCACTGTGATTACATTTAATTAAAAAAAATAATCCAAATCTCAGATCAAATATGGAAAAAAGCCGACCATTTAATTAAAAACTATAATGAAAATGTCATTAAAAAACAAATAACCCAACCCCTGGGTTAAAAAGTGTCATTTAACCCAATGTTCAGTCAAATGTGGACAAACCCAACCGCTGGGTTAAAAGGTTTCAATTCCATGGGAAAAAAAAGAAATTAACCCAACGATAAGTTTGTCCATGTTTGACCCAGCAGTGGTGTAAATCCACCCAGCATATGTCTAGAGTGTTCTGAAAGTCTTATGACCCACCAGAGACGCGGCGCGGCCCAGTTTACCCCACAGGCGGGCGGGCAGCGGCGTCAGCAGAGCGAGAGGCTAAAAGCTCAACATTAGCGGATCAATAGAGTCACTCTGAACCGGACAGATTCATATCAGAGCTAATGGAGCATTACTGATCAACACACACACACACACACACACACACACACACACACACACACACTCACACACACTATTATTAGCTCAGCTCAGAACTGTTATACAGCGATAGAACACACACTCCAACATTCTCCATGTGTGTGCAGTCTGTGGATTACTGTGAGAGTGACAGTGTGTGTATGTATGTATGAGTACATGTGTGTGTCTGTGTTTGTATATATGAATATGTGTGTGTGTGTGTGCGCATTTGTATTTGTGTACAAGTGTGTGTTTATACAGTATATTAGTAAGTGTGTGTGTGTGTGTCTGTGTGTATGAGTATATATGTCTGTGTGTCCATTTGTGTGTGTGTGTGTGTGTGTGTGTGTGTGTGTTAAGTGTATTAATGGACACGGCGTGTGCTTTTAGAACTCCTCAGAAAGGAAGTAGCCGCCGTTGGAACTTCCTGTTTTGACTGAAGTGATTGTAAAGTGTCAGAGAGGTGTGTGTGTGTGTGTGTGTGTGTGTGTGTGTGTGTGTGTGTGTGTGTGTGTGGTATAATGCTGTATATCATCACTCTCAACACACCCTCACAAAATCAATAACACAACATTAACTTCCTATTAGCCTCAGCGAGACACACACACACACACACACACACACACACACACACACACACACACAGAAAATAATGTGAAACAAATGTAAAATAGAGATGTGACACTGAAGAACGACAAAACAATCCTGCTTTACCCACACACACTCACACACACAAAAACTCACTCTCACACACACATAAACATAAACATACACACACACACACTCTCTCTCTCTACAGCCTGAGTCCTGCAGATTGTGTGTGTGTGGGGGGAACACACACACACACACACACTGAACACAATTAAAGAGAAACTCAGAGTCAGTTTCATCTGACAGAGAACAACGGTGCAGATTTACCAGTCAAATCACACACACACACACACACACACACACACACACACACACACACACTCATGCAAAGCAGATTCTGTGCGAGAGAGCGCTGGAGAAACAAGAGAACAAGAGTGTGTATGAAAGAGAAACTGACACAGGTTCTCGCTCTCTCTCTCACACACACACACACACACACACACACACACACACAGATCGGGACTTTCAGCATTCACAAAAGCACATTCTCCCACAGCCACTAAAACAGGTTCTCAATGACTGAACTTCAACTGTGTGTGTGTGTGTGTGTGTGTGTGTGTGTGTGTGTGTGTGTGTGTGTGTGTGTGAGATGCCTGTTTGAGCAAAAAAAACTATCCAGCATGTTTGACATGAGTTCCAGTAGATAAATCTGAGTGTGTCAATCGTTCCTGTGTCCAAAACTCCTGTCCCTACTATTTAGATCAAGAATCATTTGCTGACATGAATCAGTGAGTAGTGATTCAACAAAAGAACCATTTGCTGACATGAATCAGTGATTCATGATTCAACAAAAGAACCATTTGCTGACATGAATCAGTGAGTCATGATTAAACAAAAGAACCATTTGCTGACACGAATCAGTGAGTAGGGATTCAACAAAAGAACCATTTGCTGACATGAATCAGTGAGTAGGGATTCAACAAAAGAACCATTTGCTGACATGAATCAGTGAGTCATGATTCAACAAAAGAATAATTTGCGAACATGAATCAGTGAGTCATGATTCAACAAAAGAATCATTTGCTGACATGAATCAGTGATTCATGATTCAACAAAAGAACTATTTGCTGACATGAATCAGTGAGTCATGATTCAACAAAAGAACTATTTGCTGACATGAATCAGTGAGTCATGATTCAACAAAAGAACCATTTGCTGACATGAATCAGTGAGTCATGATTCAACAAAAGAATCATTTGCTGACATGAATCAGTGAGTCATGATTCAACAAAAGAATTATTTGCTGACATGAATCAGTGAGTCATGATTCAACGAAAGAACCCTTTGCTGACATGAATCAGTGAGTCTTGATTCAACAAAAGAATAATTTGCGAACATGAATCAGTGAGTCATGATTCAACGAAAGAACCCTTTGCTGACATGAATCAGTGAGTCTTGATTCAACAAAAGAATCATTTGCTGACATGAATCAGTGAATTGTGATTAAACAAAAGATTCATTTGCTGACAAGAAGCAGTGAACTACGATTCAACAGAAGAATCATTTATTGACATGAATCAGTGAGTCTTAATTCAACTGGATAATCATTTGCTGACATATTAAAGACTATTGAAGGATCAGTTTGACCCCAAAACACTCATTAATCATCTTTATTCTTTAAAAAAAACACAAGATGTCACATGGGGTGACACGGCGGCTCAGTGGTTAACACTGTGGCCTTACAGCAAGAAGGTCCCTGGTTCCGGCTGGGTCAAACACATGCACTATAGGGGAATTGATCAACTATGTTGATGGCCGTAGTGTATGAGTGTGTGTGTGTGTGTGTGTGTGTGTGTGTGTGTGTGTGAGAGAGAGAGAATGAGTGTGTATGGGTGTTTCCTAGTACTGGGTTGCAGCTGGAAGGGCATCCGCTGTGTAAAACATGTGCTAGAATAATGGCGGTTCATTCCACTGTGGTGGTACCTCTGATAAATAAAGATTTTTATAATATTCAGCAGATTGATGTTTAGTATCATCACTTAATCTGATATAGATAATAATAAACACGTCTGTTTTTGTTCATTTTAATAGATGATATTTTTGTTTGTTACTCTGAACATTACTCTGGAAGTTTTTGATTATTTGGAACAACACTCTTATGTTTAATTTGCTTCCTGTGATTATAAAATCACTTTTCTTTATTTAATCTGACCTGACATTACAGTCAAACAGAACCAGTTTGTCAGCAACGTGCAAATATTTGTAGTGTTTTTCCTCGTTAAAGCGTTTTGAATGAGAATGCGTCTTCTAAAGAAATCAGCGTAATTATGAAAAGTGACGAACACAAAACAAACATAACTGGTTTACATTTCCATCCAATCTGAGATTCAACAAATATTTCAACCAGCATCATTTCCCCTAAAACAAACACGGTTTAAGATGACGATATCGCTCACTTCAGCATAGAATCCAGTTCTTCAGAAATATACGGCTCATTCCTGAACTGTGGGTTCATTTCTGCCATTCATTCATTCATTTATTCATTACTCTTCAACTGGGATAATTTACAAGAGAATTGACAGTCAGCTGAATCCATTATTAATTTGAGTAATGCTAAATGCTTAAATGTGATACTGTGAACATTCAGTTCTGTTAATAGTTGTTTAACTTATCGTTCAACTTTTTAAACAGTTACAGATTTTACGTTAACATAATTGATGATTTCGACGAAGAGTTTTCCACAATAGATTTGACGATAACAGTTGACAATAAGAGTTGACGGTAACAGTTGACGAGAACAGTTGATAATAATAGAGTTAACAGACGATAACAAAGTTGACGATTATAGAGTTTACGATAACAGTTGACGATAACAGTTGACGAAAACAGTTGACGATAACAGAATTGACGATAACAGTTGATGATAACAGTTGACGATAACAGAGTTGACGATAACAGTTGGCGATAACAGAGTTGACGATAACAGTTGGCGATAACAGTTGGCGATAACAGTTGGCGATAACAGAGTTGACGATAACAGTTGACAATACAAGAGTTGACTATAATAGAATTGATTATAACAGAGCTGACAATAAAAGAGTTGATGATAACAGAGTTGACAACAATAGAGTTGACGATTACAAAGTTGACGATTATAGAGTTGACGGTAAAGGAGTTGACGGTAACTGTTGACAATAATAGAGTTGATGATAACAGTTGACAATAATAGAATTGATTATTACAGAGCTGACAATAAGAGAGTTGATGGTACACTAAAATACACTAAACGTTTTTTTTTTTGTACAAAAATTATGAATAACACAGAAACTAGTTGTTTCATACAAATGTTTACTAGATTAAACTAAAAAAGAATATGTAAATGAGACTCCGGTATTATAAGCTCAGTAGTATAATTCAGGAGGCGGAGACTGTCAAACACACTGTAGGTCCAAGTCTCAAATGAATATTGAACACAACATGTCTCTAAATACACACTCAAACATACTTTTTAGAGGTAACTTGAAATTATTTGTGTTTTTACTCAAAACCAGCAAAAATGACCCCGCAGTTCCAGAATCAGCCGTATACAGTCAACTAAATCAGCAGTGTTTACAGACTCTTCCTGATGAAACAGCTCTGAGGCTGCTTTACTGTAGTAATCTCGGTCTTTACCTGTGCTGGCCGAGGCTGTCTCCGTTTCTGGAAGCTTTCATGACTATCCGCTGGACTTTCTGACTATATTTCTGCTGCTCTTCCGTCTTTATTCCCGTCGGCTGGAATGTGGACCGACGGCATTGATGAGCATCAGCTGTTCTCAGATCAGCTCAAAACTGCACTGCTTTACATGCTTTAACACCAGCACAACCTCACTCTAATGCCTTCTGTACACTGCAGGATTTTCTTACTGAGTCTAGTCCTGCTTCTAGTCCCAATTTTAAACAATTCTTCAATCAAGAAGCAATTTTAAACACACAAAATTAAAAAAATCTCATTCAGTCTAGTTTTAATCCAAGAAAACCTGATTTAGTCTAGATTTAGTCAGAGAGAACCTGATTTAGTCTAGATTTAGTCAGAGAAAACCTGATTTAGTCTAGATTTAGTCAGAGAGAACCTGATTTAGTCTAGATTTAGTCAGAGAGAACCTGATTTAGTCTAGATTTAGTCAGAGAGAACCTGATTTAGTCTAGATTTAGTCAGAGAGAACCTGATTTAGTCTAGATTTAGTCAGAGAGAACCTGATTTAGTCTAGATTTAGTCAGAGAGAACCTGATTTAGTCTAGATTTAGTCAGAGAGAACCTGATTTAGTCTAGATTTAGTCAGAGAGAACCTGATTTAGTCTAGATTTAGTCAGAGAGAACCTGATTTAGTCTAGATTTAGTCAGAGAGAACCTGATTTACTTTATTTGAGTCAAAGAAAATTGTATAAATTGTATTTAGTCTAACTTTAAACTTAGTATAGTTTTAGTCAGAGAAAACCAAATCTAGTGTAGTTTTATTCAAATAAAACCTGATTTAGTCTAGATTTAGTCAGAGAAAACCTGATTTAGTCTAGATTTAGTCAGAGAAAACCTGATTTAGTCTAGATTAAGTCAGAGAAAACCTGATTTAGTCAGAGAAAACTTAATATAGTCTAGTTTTCGTCAAAGAAAACCTGATTTAGTCTAGTTTTAGTCAGAGAAAACCAAATCTAGTGTAGTTTTAGTTAAACAAAACCTGATTTAGTCTATTTTAGTCAAAGAAAACTTAATTTAGTCTAGTTTTAGGTAAAGAAAACTTACTTTACTTTAGTTTTAGTCAAAGAAAACCAAACTCAGTCTAGATTTAGTCTAAATTTAGTCCTGATTTAATCTAGTTTTAGTTAAAGAAAACTTAATTTAGTCTAGATTTAGTCAAAGAAAACTTAATTTAGTCTAGATTTAGTCAAAGAAAACTTAATTTAGTCTAGATTTAGTCAAAGAAAACTTAATTTAGTCTAGATTAAGTCAGAGAAAACCTAATTTAGTGTAGTCTTAGTTAAAGAAAACCTTATTTAATCTAGTTTTAGTGAAAGAAAACTTAATTTTGTCTACTTTTAGTGAAATAAACCCTGATTTAGTCTAGATTTAGTCAGAGAAAACCTGATTTAATCTAGTTTTAGTCAAAGAAAACCTAATTTAGTATAGTTTTAGTGAAATAAACCCTGATTTAGTCAGAGAAAACCACATTTGTGGAAGCACAAACTGTTTATTGTTTTTGTTTCATGTTTAGAACATGAACACCTTCATCACAGTCTTGTGTTTTGATGCTGATCTACATTCTGCAGGTCACAGTTTCCGCATTACAGATGAACCAATGGAGATGATTTACATACAGCAGCACATACGGCACACTTCCAGAGGAAGAAGCTGACACTGAACACAATCAAAGCAGAGAATCAGACACTTCTAGAACAATCACAGGATTAAATATCAGAGGAAGTGGAGTTATGAAGAGCACATCACATTTGCACATCACTAGAGTCTAGTGTTAGAGCTTACCGCAAAACTCAATCAAACAAAACACACACGCAGCATTACAGACACATTTACAGCCACATTCATCAATCATTCACTCTCCTTCAGCTCAGTCCCTTTATTAATCAGGGGTCGCCACAGTGGAATGAACCAACAACTATTCCAGCAAATGTTTTACAAAGTGGATGCCCTTACAGCTGCAATCCAGTACTGGGAAACACCCATACACACTCATTCACTCACACACACACACACACACACTCATACACTACGACCAGTGTAGTTGATCAGTTCCCCTATAGCGCATGTGTTTGGACTGTGGGGGAAACCGGAGCACCCGGAGAAAACCCACACTAACACGGGGAGAACATGCAAACTCCACACAGAAACACCAACTGACCCAGCCGAGACTCAAACCAGAGAC
>NC_141044.1:44860000-44872500 GCF_052040795.2 Danio rerio
GAGATTCGCCTGCCATGAAACTCCAGCCGGCCGGGGGCGGGGCTTCGGTAGCCGTGTCCAATCATCGCGCGGGGGGCGTGCATAAATCAACATATTTAATCTGCGCTTGACTCAAACAGCGCTAATAGACTATATGGAGCGTAAAACTCTGTTTCGATCTCAGGATGATTATTTATGGTTATTGGTGGCGATCAATATCATCAAACCTCTACTTTCATGAATAATCTATGTTGGAAAAGTACAGTTAGGCTAATGTTAGTGAAGTATACCCAACATCAGTTTCTGCCTGCTTTATAGTCATAATAAACAATACAGTAGCAGAATAATAATATGCTTTCTGTCTCCTGTAAAGACACTTATCTGTAGGCTACATACATGCTTTCATTTATATTGTACAGATAAAGCAGTCAGGGCAGGACAGTGGCGCAATAGGTAGCATAATCACCTCATAGCAGAAAGGTCTCTGGTTTGAGTCTCGGCTGGGTCAGTTGGTGTTTCTGTGTGGAGTTTGTATGTTCTCCCCGTGTTGGTGTGGCTTTCCTCCGGTTTCCCCCACAGTCCAAACACATGTGCCATAGGGGAACTGATCAACTAAACTGGCTGTAGTGCATGAGTGTGTGTGTGTGTGTGTGTGTGTGTGTGTGTGTGTGGTTGTATTGATCTACTCCTCATTGACAGAATAATGCTGACAGAATAACTGACTTCCTCACACACTGACAGAGTAAACATCACGTCTTCTGCAGCGCTGTAAACTCGAGGGGTGTGTGTGTGTGAGAGCGGAGTGTAGGGAACTCCAGCAACACCTGTAATAAAAGGAGAACATTTCATTAAATAAAAGCGTAAATCATCTGCCAATGGGTGAGTCATTCACTTTCCTTCAGCTTAATCAGGGGTCGCCACAGTAGAATGAACCACCAACTATTTCAGCATTTGATTTAAACAGCCAATTCCCTTCCAGCCCCAATCCAGTACTGGGAAACACCCATACACACTCATTCACACACACACTCATACACTACAGCCAGTGTAGTTGATCAGTTCCCCTATAGTGCATGTGTTTGGACTGTGGGGGAAACCGGAGCACCCGGAGGAAACCCACACCAACACGGAGAGAACATGCAAACTCCACACAGAAACACCAACTGACCCAGCCGAGACTCAAACCAGACACCTGAGTGCTGCGAGGAATAAGTTCTAATCACTAAGACCTGTGTCACTCCTGGGGTAAGTCAAATATATTTAATTTAAAGCAAAAACAAGATAATTTTGCTTGTTTTAATGAAAAACTCACTTAACTTTGACTCATTATTTCTGAAAACAGCACAATATGTTTTGAAAATGATGACTTTTGTCTAGAAAATGCTTCTTGATTTAAATGTTTTGAGATATTTGGACTAGAAATGAGACCAAGACTCTGAGTAATGAAAGCTGATGGCATCTAAACACATGTCAAAACTCCATTACAGGATCTTCTGACGTCAATATCAGATGTTCATTTGACCCATCAGGCTAGTGCATTGACATTAAGTCAGTTTGCGTTTGTGTCGTGTTTTTTGTTGCTTGTGTGTTTATTGTGTGTTAATGTCCGGTTGTTCAGTTGTGGAAGCAGAAACAGAAAGTGCTGCTGAATGCTGAGCTCACAGACGCTCATGAATAATCCAGCAGGTGAGGATTGATTTCTGTCACTTCCTGTTTCAGGACGACTTGGAGATCTGATGACACTCAATATAGATCCTGCAGAAAGTCCCGTCTGACCAGCTGACACACACACACACACATACTTACACAGACACACCCTCACACACACATATAGGGCTCAACAATAGAACTGCCTGATGGTCCAGGGCCAGCGTGAGCCGCTCGGGACAGTAGACCGGACTGTGATTGACCCGATTGGGCCAGTGCTGCCTTGTCACTAAACTTAGATTTTTAATTAATGCAACTATTTGTTAATTGCGTGCAAAAACAGTCTGAGACTTGCTTTTAGACCTTTCAATGCTTCTCTGTGATGTCATGAATGCCATGTTGCTTTTCGGTTGCTCTGATCTGATTGGATGTTGTGAGCATGTCTTTGTTTCTGTAACCTGTGCAGTGCAGCGAAGAGACAGCAACATAGTGACAACATCAAATCCTGAGGCTGAAAGGAAACGTCATTTCCATGGGTACAACACGGCGAAATGCATTGTGTTTCACAGTCTGCCATCAGTTTGGCATATCAGCCACATTAATAATTTAGGCCTCAGAATTTTGCTCACTATACATTTATTAAAGTATTTAAATTCCTGATTCACAGACGTTGTTTTTTGACACATTATTTAAAATATGTGGTTAGGAAAGGCGACGCAGTGGCGCAGTAGGTAGTGCTGTCGCCTCACATCAAGAAGGTCGCTGGGTCGAACCTCGCTCAGTTGGCGTTTCTGTGTGGAGTTTGCATGTTCTCCCTGCGTTCACGTGGGTTTCCTCCGGGTGCTCCGGTTTCCCCCACAGTCCAAACACATGCGCTATAGGGGAATTGGGTAGGCTAAATTGTCCGTAGTGTATGAGTGTGTGTGTGAGTGTGTGTGTGGATGTTTCCCAGAGATGGGTTGCAGCTTGAAGGGCATCCGCTGCGTAAAAACTTGCTGGATAAGTTGGCGGTTCATTCCGCTGTGGCGACCCCGGATTAATAAAGAGACTAAGCCGACAACAAAATGAATGAATGAATGAAATAGATGGAAATATGAAGTGATAGACAGACAATAATAATATAACTATTATTATTTTTATTATCCTTTTCAGGCGCTGTGGGTAGTGCTGTCGACTCACAACATGAAGGTCTCTGGTTTGAGTCTCGGCTGGGTCAAGTTGGTGTTTCTGTGTGGAGTTTGCATGTTCTCCCTGTGTTGGCGTGGGTTTACTCCGGGTGTTCCGGTTTCCCCCACAGTCCAAACACATGCGCTATAGGGGAACTGAGTAGGCTAAATGGTGTGTATGGGTGTTTCCCAGTGATGGGTTGCAGCTTGAAGGACATCCACTGCCTAAAAATGCTGGATAAGTTGGTGGTTCATTCCACTGTGTCGACCCCAGATTAATAAAGAGACTAAGCTGACAAGAAAATGAATGACTGAATCGTGCTTTTCATGTTTATTGTTGTTAACTCTATTTCATTATTGTTGTTTGTATCATTAGTGATAGTAGTGAATGTCGTGATGTCATACATCTCATTATTTCTCCAGATAAATGTAAAGTTTGTTCAGATCTGCTGGCTTCTCTCACAGGTAGCAGTTGTTCATGTTCCTGCGCGTCTTTACTTCTTTATTTAGCTTCACTATCAGATTCCCGGAAACTCACCTGTCGGACTAATTTACATCCTCGATTTCTCCACAGAGACGAGCGACGCACAGAGAACTGACTTACTGAAGACGCCGCTCTGACATAAAGGAGATGAAGGAGGAAACAAACAAACAAACAGATGAAGAGAATGAAGGAGGATCACTTAAACTAGTGTGTGTGTGTGTGTGTGTGTGTGTGTGTGTGTGTGTGTGTGTGTGTGTGTGTGTGTGCGTGTGTGTGTGTGTGTGTGTGTGCGTGTGTGTGTGTGTGTGTGTGTGTGTGTGTGTGTGTGTGTGTGACTTAAAATAAAAGCAGACAGTATAATGACTGAAATATAGAATGATACAAATTAAGACCGGCGGCACGGTGGCTCAGTGGTTAGCACTGTGGCCTCAAAGCAAGAAGGTCGCTGGTTTGAGTCCTGGCTGGGTCTGTTGGTGTTTTATGTGTGGAGTTTGCATGTTCTCCCTGTGTTGGCATCCATTTTCCTTCAGCTTAGTCCCTGATCATCAGGGCTCACCACAGCAGAATGAACCACCAACTACTCCAGTATATGTTTTACACAGCGGATGTCCTTCCAGGTGTAATCCTGTTCTGGGAAACACCCATACACACTTATTCACACACACTCATACACTACGGCCAGTGTAGTTGATCAGTTCCCCTATAGCGCATGTGTTTGGACTGTGGGGGAAATCAGAGCACCCGGAGGAAACCCACACCAACACGGGGAGAACATGCAAACTCCACACAGAAACACCAACTGACCCAGGCGGAGCTCGAAGGCCACTGTGCTGACCACTGATGCTGCCAAAATAAACAATGATAACAATTGAATGGAACATATTTAGACCTTTTTTAACTAATGATCAGTGATAAACACAAACAAATGCACTTATATTTAATCTGACTCATTTTAATCAAATAAACACTACATCAGTTTCTCAGTGACACAAATAACTTGACAGTAACTGTGATATAATGCTGAAAATGATGCATACGAAATAAAAAAGAGCAAAAATGGACCACAAGTGAGTTCAGTCTTGAGCTGAATGAGAGCTGAACTGAATTAAACGTGCGCAGTGAATGCAGGAGTGTGTGTAAACCAGACGTGCTGTAGTGTTTGAGGGTGTTCAAGTGTGAACGGTGTGTTCTTGTGTCAGTGTGTGTGTGTGTGTGTTAGATCACAGAAATCAGCACGGCTCCGAGACTCTGGAATGTTCTGAGATATTGCGACTTTTGACCCCTCATTCCTGACACAGATAAAGTTACACACACACACACACACACACACACACACACACACATCTGATCTGCTCTGTGATGAAGAAACACACTCAATAAAACTCTGTGCATGTGTGTGCAGCGAGGAGAGAGTGTGTTTGGTGTGTAAGGGAGAAAAAAGTGTGTGTGTTTGTGTAAGGGAGAGTGTCTGTGTGTATGTAATTTTGTGTGTGTGTGCATGTGTGTAATTTTGTATGTGTGATTGTGTGTGTGTGTGTAAGGGAGGGAGAAAGTCTGTGTGTGTGTGTGTGTGTCTGTAAGGGAGAAGGAAAGTAGGTGTGATTGTGTGTGTAAGTGACGGTGTATTTGTGTAAGAGAGAGAGAGTGTGTGTGTGTGTGTTTGTGTGATTTTGTGTGTGTGTAAGGGAGAAAGTGTATGTGTGAGTGTTTGTGTGTGTAAGGGAGAGTATGTGTGTGTGTGTGTCTGTGTGTGTAAGGGAGAATGTGTGTGTGTGTGTGTGTGTGTGTGTGTTTAAAGAAGAGTGCATGTGTGTGTGTGTGTGTGTGTGTGTGTGTGTGTGTGTTTGTGTGTGTGTGTGTGTGTGTTTAAAGGAGAGTGCATGTGTATGTGTGTGTGTAAGGGAGAGTGTGTGTGTGTGTATTTAAAGGAGAGTCCTGTGTGTGTGTGTGTGTGTTTGTGAGTGTGTGTGTGTGTGTGTGTGTGTGTGTGTGTGTGTGTGTGTGTGTGTGTGTGTTTAAAGGAGAGTGCATGTGTACGTGTGTGTGTAAGGGAGTGTGTGTGTGTGTGTATTTAAAGAAGAGTCCATGTGTGTGTGTGTGTGTGTGTGTGTGTGTGTGTGTGTGTGTGTGTGTGTTTGTGAGTGTGTGTGTGTGTGTGTGTGTGTGTGTGTGTGTGTGTTTAAAGGAGAGTGCATGTGTAAGTGTGTGTGTAAGGGAGAGTGTGTGTGTGTGTATTTAAAGAAGAGTCCATGTGTGTGTGTGTGTGTGTGTGTGTGTGTGTGTGTGTGTGTGTGTGTGTGTTTGTGTGTGTGTGTGTGTGTGTGTGTGTGTGTTTAAAGGAGAGTGCATTTGTATGTGTGTGTGTAAGGGAGAGTGTGTGTGTATTTAAAGGAGAGTGCATGTGTGTGTGTGTGTGTGTGTATTTAAAGGAGAGTGCATGTGTGTGTGTGTGT
The DNA here is from genome assembly GCF_052040795.2 of Danio rerio. Classification (NCBI taxonomy): domain Eukaryota; kingdom Metazoa; phylum Chordata; class Actinopteri; order Cypriniformes; family Danionidae; genus Danio; species Danio rerio. The sequence continues at coordinate 44,865,730 of NC_141044.1, forward strand.
GTGTTTGTGTGTGTGTGTGTGTGTGTGTGTGTGTGTGTGTGTGTGTGTGTGTGTGTGTTTAAAGGAGAGTGCATGTGTATGTGTGTGTGTAAGGGAGAGTGTGTGTGTATTTAAAGGAGAGTGCATGTGTGTGTGTGTGTGTGTGTGTGTGTATTTAAAGGAGAGTGCATGTGTGTGTGTGTGTGTGTGTGTGTGTGTGTGTGTGTGTGTGTGTGTGTGTGTGTGTGTGTGTGTGTGTGTGTGTGTGTGTGTGTGTGTGTGTGTGTGTGTGTGTGTGTGTGTGTGTGTGTGAGAAATTGTACTCATCATTTACTCTCCTTCACGTGTTTCTAAACCTTCACTCATTTCTCTCTTCTGTTGAACACAAAAGAATGTTGAACGGTTTCCAGCATTCTTCAAATTATCTCCCTTTGTGCTTTAACAGAAGAGAGAAATGAGGAAATGTTTGAAATGAGTAGCGAGTGTGTGAATGATGGCAGATGTGGATGTTTGAGTGAACTGACCCCTGATGAGATTTTGTTCATCTGAGATCTCTCGTCTCTGTGCTGGAGTCTGATTATTCACTGTCCTGCATAATCTTTATCTGTGCTGTGTAACTGCTGTGTTCTGGTGAATAGAGCTGATATAACCGTCTGCCGTGCTGTAATATTACACTGATGCATGATTTATGATTGATTATTGATGAGTATTAGTGTCAGTGACAAACTCCTGGACATCCATCAGAGGAGCTCTTCCACAGTAGTGCTCATCTCTGCGACTATACTGACCTCTGCTGGACACAACACTATAATCATTCATTCTCCTTCAGCTTACTCCCTTATTCATCAGCGGTCACCACAGAGGAATGAACCGCCAACTATTCCAGCATATGTTTTACACAGCTGATGCAGTTCCAGCTGCAACCCAGTACTGAATAACACCCATACACACTCATCCACACACACACTCATACACTATGGTCAGTGTAGTTGATCAGTTCCCCTATAGCGCATGTGTTTGGACTGTGGGGGAAACCCACGCCAACACGGGGAGAACATGCAAACTCCACACAGAAACACCAACTGACCCAGCCGGGACTCAAACCAGAGACCTTCTTGCCATGAGGCCACAGTGCCACCCTCCACTGATCATAGAAAAATCACTCAGAGCTGCTCTTTACAGTAGCGCTCATCTCTGAGACTATACTGACCTCTGCTGGACACAACACATTCACTTTCCTTTATTAATCTCGGGTCGCCACAATGGAATGAACCGCCAACTTCTCCAGCATATGATTTACACAACGGATGCCCTTCCAGCTGCAACCCATCACTGGGAAACACCCATACACACAGACTATGGAAAATGTAGCCCACACAGTTCACCTGTACCACATGTGCTCAGGATGTTATAGGAATCCGAATGAGCGAGAATAACATACAATAATGAACCGAAGAGAATATTCAATCAGGATCTACAGTAATGTTAAAGGAGACAAATTAATCTCAGTGTTTTATAATTTGAGTCAGATAAAACGAGGATAAATAAAGTAATATTCTAAACCACCTCATGCTAAAATGAGTCAGATATGAGTTGAGTTTAAAGTAAATCAACATTGTGCACTGGAAAGACTGAACATGCAGTGAACCTTCATCCACCTGTGCACACTGCCATTGGACCAGCCGGCTGAACCCTACACCACCGAAAGAGTTTTCTCCGTCCTCTTCATGCTGTCTGTCGACATACTTATTTAACAGGGTAGATTCTGTGGAAATGTTTTAAAGACAGGCGATGCAGTGGCGTATTAGGTAGTGCTGTCACCTCACAGCAAGAAGGTCGCTGGTTTGAGCCTGGGCTGGCTCAGTTGGTGTTTCTGTGCGTTACATGCAGTACAGGTGAATTGGGTAGGCTAAATTGTCCGTAGTGTATAAGTGTGAATGAGTGTGTGTGTGGATGTTTCTATGAGATAGGTTGCAGCTGGAAGGGCATCCACTGCGTAAAACGTGCTGGATAAGTTGGTGGTTCATTCCACCGTGGCGCCCCTGGAATAATAAAGGGACTAAGTCGAAAAGAAAATGAATGAATGCATGTTTTAAAGATTTCTCTCTTTATTGCTTTTAAAATAAATTTATTTTGTGACCATATTGTAGATTGTTAAGCAGGGTATACAATTATTTTAGAATACATTTCTATTATATATACATACATATATATATATATATATATATATATATATATATATATATATATATATATATATATATATATATATATATATATAAAGACAAATACAGTAATATATATATAACTGTATTTGTCTTTAACACAATTAATATCACTAATATATTACTAGTGTGTGTGTGTGTGTGTGTGTGTGTCTCTGTGTGTGCAGAGCACATGCGCATTAATGCCACCTCCCTCAGCGCATGCGCAATACTCAGTGCTGTCAGCCGTCTGGCGGATGGATCCTCAACTCGCGCGGGTAAGAAAACATTCATTAAATCCAGCACAGCTTCACTTCTGGCCTTTAAAACACTCGACGGAGGAGAACTCGCGTGTGTGTGTGTGTGTGTGTGTATGAGTGTGTGTGTTTGCGCTGCTCGGGGAATATGTGTGTGTTTGGGCTCGACAGAGATGAAGCAGTGCGTGTGTGTTTGATGTGTGTTGATGGAGAACGTGTGTGTGTGTGTGTGTGTGTGTGTGTGTGTGTGTGTGTGTGTGTGTGTGTGTCTGTGTGTGTGAAGTCGCCATTTTCCTCCGCTCATCATGGATGGATGTTGTTTGTTTGTTTGTTTGTTTGTTTGTTTGTTTGTTTACTCGCTCATCAGTCAGTTATATTCTCTGTCCGCTGATTCTGAATCACTCTTCGACTCTTCATAAGTGAATCTCTCAGCTCTTCTGCACCTGCTGGAGTCTCTTCTGCTTCATAACAAACATCCCAGCAGCAGCAGTGGAGATCAGCTTTATTCTGGCTCTCTCATGTCTGACAGTGGCTGTTTCTGGGTTAAAGTAGTACCTGCCATCCACACTACACATGATTTCACTGCGACTGATACTAAGATGTTGTTTAGTCAAGTTCAACAGTGTTCAAATCTGCTGTCTTTCATATTTACCTTTATCTATCAACACAGACCAGGAAAACCCAAATATCTGTCTAACTGTATTTGTGATTAACACTATAATAAAAACAACAGACCCTAAATTCACTTATAAAGCAAACAATATCACGCTGATGGTTTTCTCCCAGCGAGATCTATTGTAAGGACAGGTTTACTGTAACTTGACAACAAACCAGAGTTCACAAAATCTGATTGCGTTTATGAAAGATTAAACACTTTCTGCTGTCATATGAGGGTAATATTAGTGTATTATTGGTAAACAGCTGTGCAGTCAGGGCTCATTCTGTTGCCAGAAGTTGGTGTTAACCCCTGTGTGCTGTTGGGGATGTTTTCATCCACCCTGGGCTGATTTTGAGTCTTCATTTGGCCATAATGTTTTCTGTGTTTCTGCTAGCAGAATGATTATTTTGGTGGCAAATCTTATTTTAACACCTATTTTGAGAAAATGCTTTGAACGTTTGAAATCAATGATGCACTCTGACCTTGTGTTATGTTCAGGATGAAAACATCCACTGAATTAAACTGCTGTAAAATGCATCAGATGTCTTTTTTCATATTTGTTTGCATAAATTAATCACTAAAACTGCTCAAATTACAGGATTTAAACTCTTTAATTGCCATATTAATAAATAATGTCACTGCTTTAGTTAAAAAAACACACACAATATGCATTTTCAATATAAAAAGTAACTGTAGTCTGGATTTTTTAATCTTTTATCAAAGTCTTGGACACGTGAAACAACGCTGTCTTTGAGCCGTATCACCCTGCAGCCCAAGAGCTGTCCCTCACTGAAGATGAGCAGGGCTGAGTCTGGTCAGTGTCTGGATGGGAGACCACATGGGAAACTAGGATGCTGTGTGCAGTGGTGTTAGTGAGGCAGGGCTCGAAATTAACTTTCTTACTTGGTAGCGCCGGTGCTCCCAACCTGAAATATTTAGGAGCACCAGAAAAAATTGGAGCTCCACCAAAAATGAATGAGCACCGCTGCAAATTGTATATTAAGGAATTTATTGTATTTGAAAACAACATCAATTAGGACTAACAAAACCCAGAAACAACTATCTAACTAATGCTGTGATGACTTAATATTTGTGCAGTAATTCCAAAATGAATGTTGAATAATATAAAATATTAATGATGACGATGATGACAATAATACTAATATTGAATTACATTCCTCATCATCATGCTGCCTTGAATATGCTTTAATGTAAGTTATCTGCTATATAAAGTCCTACTGTTACTTTATGAAAAATAAATTGATGGTTTGCATCAAACACAAATGAAGCATTGCAGTGAGAAATATTTATTTTGTACTGCTGTTTTTATATGCACGTCAATTTAATAAATAATATTTCTGCTACAAAACAAACAAAATAATATAATCATTCAATTTAATGCTGAAAGCTGCAAAGCAGTCATCAGTAATTAAATAGAAAAATAATTAACACCTCAAGAAAGATCGGACAAAACAAAGGAAGAAAAGTCTCACTTTTAAAAGTTTTGGTTTCGGTTGGTGTGGTTTTAATGCTCAGCCTCGTTACGCGCTGAATTACATCTTTCTGTGTTTGAGGAAAAGCCTGCGAGTCAGCCGACCCAATATATGAGGGGGGCAGAGCAGGATTCTCCCGATGACCACCGGCGCAATACTGTTATAAACCGCATCAGTTCAAACTCAGTAAAGGCAAGCTTCTTTGGCGATGGTGTTTTAGCAGACATTTGCGCTGTTGCAGCCTGATCTCACGAGGAAACGAATGAAAATGTTACGAATTGCCGTGAGATAGTGTTGGCTGAACACGCACGACATCCTATGTACTTTTCACTCTTCAGCTGTTTGCATTCCCAGCGGTCACAAAAGCTCCCTCCCTGTCATCTGACAGCAGGAAGTCTTGAGTGATTGACAGCTAATATGAACCAATGTAGTGGCAGGGAAGAGCGGTTTTACCACGTTTTTAGAAAAGAAAAAAAAAAAAAAAAACAGGTCGCACTACAACCATTATATGCAGTCGCACGAATGCTCCCAAGTATATTATGAGGTCGCATAACTTCGGGCGCATATGCGACCAAAATGGTCGCAATTTCCAGCCCTGTTAGGCCAGCAGGGGGCGCTCAACCTGTGGTCTGTGTGAGTCCTAATGCCCCAGTATAGTGACTCTATAGGGGACTCTATACTGTCAGTGAGCGCCGTCTTTCAGATGAGATGTTAAAGCGAGGTCCTGACTCTCGGTGCTCATTAATAATCCCATGGCACTTCTAGTAAAGAGTAGGGGTGTAATAATTGTCATTTGGCTTAGTCCCTTTATTAATCTGGGATTGCCACACCGGAATGAACCGCCAACTGCACACATGTATATTTCCTAAATGATGTTGAACAGATTTTTCACAGTGTTTCCTCTAATATCTGTTCTTCTGGAGAAAGTCTGATTTGTTTTATTTGGGCTAGAATAAAAGCAGTTTTTAATAGTGTTAAAGTCATGTTAAGCTCAATATTATTCACCCCTTCAGCAATATTAGTGTTGGATTGTCTCCAGAACAAACCACTGTTATACAATGACTTGCCTAATTACCCTAACTTTACCCTAATTACCCTAGTGAAGCCTTTACATGCCACTTTAAGCTGAACACTAGTGTCTTGAAGATCATCTAGTCTAATATTTTGTGCTGTCATCATGATGAAGAGGAAATAAATCAGTTATTAGAGATGAGTTATGAACACTGTTATGTGCAGAAATGTGCTGGAGAAATCTGCTCTCCGTTACACAGAAATTGAGGAAAAAAACAGGAGGGTTTAACAACAGTTTAACAGGAGGGTGAATACTCTGACATGTGTATTGTGTATATATTTTTCATTTGTCCCACTAATTTTCAATATTCGACCCAATCCGGTCGGGTTACTCTTGGACATCGGGTCTCTGGTGTTTGTTTGGATGTCCGGGCAGGAAGCTGTCGACATGTTTCCTGCAGGGTTGCTGCTTTGTGCGCATCACTTCCTGTCAGTGTGTCTGTGTGTGAAGCGGCATGTGTTGTTGATTTGTGTGTTCAACATCACATTCATCTCAGCCTGTCTGATCATCTCCATTTATGATGAAGAAAATATTGACACGCAAGATTATTGAGTCTGAATTATTAATCAGCACTGTACACCATATCTGTTCATTTGTGTGTTGTGTGTTTATTAGCGGTGGTGAACTGCATTATGGGATGTTGATCTCTGCTCTGTCCACTTCTGATGTTGACAATTCAACTCTACAGTTTAACAAAGAGACTTTTACTGACATTTTAGAGGTTTGAAATAATATCAGAAATAATATGTAGAGGAATGAGAGTGTAAAATAAGAGTAAATGTGCTGCAGTTTATTACAAGCTTACTGTAGCGTAACACCAGCACACACTATACAGCACTGCACACTATTACACACGTGCAGAACAGAAAGCGTATTAATTGCAAATATAGTGTACTAATTAGGATCTATATTCACTGCTGCTTGGTAACTAAATAATACAGCACAAAATAAGAATAATAAACAAACAATAGTCAATTTCTCTTTCTAATTAAGATGAGATAAAAAAAAAAAAGTTTTTAAACCCAAGTAATAATTTTGCCCTGGAAATAAATACAGAAAAAAGAATAATAAAAAAATAGTGTTTGTTTTATGCAAATCTAAAAAGGCC